>NC_083579.1:24441970-24444470 GCF_027579695.1 Neoarius graeffei | reverse complement strand
CGTCAAGACCACGGTCCAGGATGAAACATCGAAAATCCGAGAATACATCAGAAAGATGGCCCCAAAGGATGAACTGCTAAGTGAATGTCTCAGGCAGCAGAACCCTGATGAGAGCGCAGAGGAGGAGGAGGAACAGACAACCTGGAGAGACAAACCCCTACATGGCATGTACCACCGTCAGATAGAGGAAGTGGCTGATATCAAGAAATCCTACCAGTGGCTGGATAATGCAGGACTGACAGACAGCACAGAGGCACTAATCATGGCAGCACAAGAACAGGCCATAAGCACAAGAGCCATAGAGGCCAGGATCTACCAGAGTAGATCAGACCCAAGATGCAGACTGTGCAAAGAAGCCCCTGAAACACTCCAGCACATAGTAGCAGGGTGTAAGATGCTAGCTGGATCAGCGTACATGGAGAGGCACAACCAAGTGGCTGGGATAGTATACAGGAACATCTGCAACCAGTATGGAATAGAAGTACCCAAGTCCCAATGGGCCATACCACAGAAGGTGGCTGAGAACAACAGGGCCAAGGTTCTGTGGGACTTCAGCTTCCAGACTGACAAACAGATCCTGGCTAACCAACCGGACATAGTGGTGGTGGACAAAGAGCAGAAGAGGGTGGTGGTGATAGATGTGGCGATCCCAGCTGACGCCAACATCAGGAAGAAGGAACATGAGAAACTTGAGAAGTATCAAGGGTTGAAAGAGCAGCTGGAACGGATGTGGAAGGTCAAGGGTTGCGTGGTCCCCGTGGTAGTGGGGGCACTTGGGGCAGTAACCCCCAAACTGGGAGAGTGGCTCCAGCAAATCCCAGGAACAACATCTGAAGCCTCAGTCCAGAAGAGCGCAGTCCTAGGAACATCGAAGATACTGCGCAGAACCCTCAAACTCCCAGGCCTCTGGTAGAGGACCCGAGCTTGAGGATGACATGGATACCACCCCCCCGCCAGGGGTGAGAAGGAGATTTAAAAAAAAAAAAAAAAAAAAAATATATATATATATATATATATATATATAATGTGTGTGTGTGTGTGTGTATATATATATATATATATATATATATATATATATATATATATATATATATATATATATATATATACATACACACACACATTATATATATATATATATATATATATATATATATATATATACACACACACACACACACACATATATATATATATATATATACACACACATTATATATATATATATATATATATATATATATATATACACACATATATATATATACACACACACATATATATATATATATATATATATATATATATATATATATATATATATATATACACACACATTATATATATATATATATATATATATATATATATATATATATGGGTAGATGACAGATAGACCCCCAAAAAAGTTTTTTTTGTGAAACATCATTAATAAAGATAAAAATTACATATTTATGTAGTATGAGAACCAATCTTTCAAAAAATACAAGTGGTCACAATCTTAAGACAACTAATTACCTATTTTTTTACATTTGTAATTCAGTGCATGGCAAATATGTCCTTTGGTGTGACATGCAAAGAATACAGAAATATATATATATTTATTAATACAGAGATGGCTTGAGAGTTTTATGTTCATATTCACACCCTTGTTATGCATTTCTAAGTTTTTATTTCACATGAAATCACCATTAAAGACATTTTTCCTACTTACAGATGGGACTGATGAGACTTTTCCTGGAAATGCTCAGATAACTTTCTTGTCAATTGTACAATTTTGTTGGAAACTGTACTAAATTTTCAGAGGTGACTATTTTGTGTCCCCACATACAATATATAATGTTTTATAAAGACATTGATAACATTAAACAAAATTATGCAGGTTTTAAAAATGTCACACCATAGGACATCCAAGTCACACTAAAGGACGGAGAGAAAAACAAATACAAGACTTGGAGAGATAATAGATTTTGAACTTGTTTATTTTAAAATCTGATCAGGTTTTCATTTTAATAAACAATAGGTGCTGTGTAGAACATGCTACTCCCACAGGCTGTTCTGGAGGATGTTCTGGTTCCACCCCTGGTTCTTCTGGAGGACATTCTGGTTCCACCACTGGCTCCACCAGTATGCTTTCAGGAGACTGTGGGGTGGTGTCCAGAATAGCATTCAATGCTTCTTCCCTGGCTCTGCATCTTTTTTTGGATTCCTTCCATATCTTTCGCAAATGTTCTTGCTTCCTTTTTGGTACTGATTTGATATCAAAGGCACACAGTTTTCCTTCGGGTGGCACGGTGGTGTAGTGGTTAGCGCTGTCGCCTCACAGCAAGAAGGTCTGGGTTCGAGCCCCATGGCCGGCGAGGGCCTTTCTGTGCAGAGTTTGCATGTTCTCCCCGTGTCCGCGTGGGTTTCCTCCGGGTGCTCCGGTTTCCCCCACAGTCCAAAGACATGCAGGTTAGGTTAACTGGTGACTCTAAATTGACCGTAGGTGTGAATGTGA
>NC_083579.1:23374470-23436970 GCF_027579695.1 Neoarius graeffei | reverse complement strand
GCCGCGGTTTTTCTCCAACCATTCCCAGCGGAACTTTTTTTCACTATTCTGTCGATTTCTTTAACTCGATTTGCATCTTTACGCTCGATCACGGAGGCTGCCATCTTTCAACTCTTTGTTTGAAGCGAGCTTACGTACAGCTATCTAACAAGCGCGTTCATTGGTTGTTACAGAGCGATGAGCCAATCACGTACCTCGTTTCATCTCATTTACGCAATTACGTCATTGAGATGAAACGAGGTACGTGATTGGCTCATCGCTCTGTAACAACCAATGAACGCACTTGTTAGATCGCTGTACGTAAGCTCGCTTCAAACAAAGAGTTGAAAGATGGCAGCCTCCGTGATCGAGGCGTAAAGATACAAATCCAAGGCTGCCATCTTTCAAACAAAGTCGGAACGAATAGGATATGAATGTGGATGAGGGAAAAATCGGAAAAAAAATTTTTCTTCAAGTTTTGAGGTGAAAAAAGCGGAATTCCGCGAATTCGCGGAAAAATCACATCCCTGATATATATATATATATATATATATATATATATATATATATATATAGACCCCTTTCACATAACGTCACCGCGCCGCGAGATTTTGTTAGGCGCCATATCGGAAGACCAAGTACATGCACTCAATATAAAACACAGTACGAGCGAGAGTAAAGTGACACGATGGATGATAATTCTGGTTATGTGAGGACATTACCAGTTGCAGAAAGGGCACGGTATGTGGAGAAACTGGCTGTGATTGATGGGTTTGACCCATATGATAAGACTCGGGGCAAGGGAGAATGGAAACGTAAGGAGGACCTGACACCAATTCTGCCATCTGTTTGCTACCCAGACATTGTAAACTATTTGTTGTTTACACCCAGTGCCTACACTCAGTGTTCGAACTATGCCGATATTTTCGGGGGGCCCCTTTTTTTCCCTTGGGGGTGTGTGTGCTTGCGCTCGTCTCGGAGCGCGGATCTCCAAACACATGAGAAGCCTATCTTACGCACATATCACGCGGACTCCACACCTCCACACACGCATCGCGTCTGAAGTCATAACTCATCAGGGGAAATCGTGTCCACATTGGCATGTTCAAAAAACAACCTCGTGTCAACAATGATACCACATGCAAGGAAAAAAAAACAGTCAGGCTACTCAACAACCAACCTGGCAGCAGCGAGCAAGCCCCAAACCATCCTAAATTATTATTATTATTAAATTGTAGAAGTCTGGGAGGCTTGCTCCTCATACAGTTGTCAACTTGGGGCCACTTTAGCATGTTTTAAATCTGAATTTCTTGCGTTTGCTTACCTCAAAGTGTCCACAGATCATGCACAGACTTATCCATTATATCCACAGTTTTTTGCCAAGTCTCACACAGGTTTCTTTCAAGTCTACTGTTAGGCCAATAAATCATAAATAAAACAGCTCAGATTTGTTTGTTTAAGTTGTTTGCCACTCCACTTTATTCTCGTGGGTTCACATACCACTGCCGTTATTATCCCCTTATCATGAGTTTGTTGGTCTTCCAAAATGGCGCAGGGTCTGTTTACTTCCGGTTTCGGGTCACGTCAGTGAAAGGGGTCTATATACACACACACACACATATATATATATATATATATATATGTACGTGTGCGCACACGTACATATATACATACACACACGGTGCGATTTGTCAAAAAAACAGAAGGGGGGATGGTTTTTTTTAATCATGAAACGTCACAAAATTAAGGTAACAATAGGCTAACAGCTCAGTAACATCCGATGATATCAAATGAATAACACTAAATGAAAACGAACACTAAACCAGAGATAGTAAATTAATTTTCCTATCTCTCTGACTAAATACACGAACACTAACACACAACAAAGTTCGCATTGCTTGTCGCGTTGCTGTGATGTTTCTCTCCCTCCAGATTAAATGGACAGTGACTCGAAAATCACTGAAATACATGAATACTAAATGAACAGTTTGCTCTGATGGCGCAGTTCATGTGGCCTTTTCTGCTTTCCCGTCGATGCGCTATCCGCCGCGTTTCGCCCTTCTTTAATCCACATTTCTGTGAATTTCTCAGCAGGGAAGGAATGCATGTCTGGCCCACTGACAGCGAGGAAAAGAAGGCTGTTCAGTGTGGATACATTCATTCTGTTGCGCTCATCAGTAAGGATGTGATTCATGGCGCTAAATCCACGTTCACACTCTATCTACAATGCATCTATGGAGCACTTGCATGTGACGTCACAGCCGATCCAGATTGTGACAGACGCCATTGTGTCGGTCAAACGCCATATTCCGCCTTCTACTTCTGCTTTTACTTCTACCTTTTCTTCTGGAAAACCCTACTATATACAATTCTACTACAACGGCTGCGGCTACAAGCTCTCCCTACCTGTGCACGTTTTTTTTATGTTTTTTGTGTGTATTTTTGCGTGTTGTTCGTCTGTACCGGACTTCAATATCCACTACAACTGTATGGACTTACTGGACATTGGTTTCCAGCAGAAAATGACGGTTTGTAGCGATTTCCATCGCATGCACAACATTCCGGACGGGGGAAAAAAAAAAAAAAAAACATTCCGGACGAAACAGCGAGGTCTCCGTGGATTGTTATTGGAAGCAAAGCGAAGGAGGCGGCGCCGGGAGCAGAAGCAAAAGCGAGGCTACAGGCAATGCCAGCCTGTTGACTAAGCTCAGAAAACAGCTACTCAAACTCCACTGCCAAGCCTCTACCTCTCCAACGCCAGATCCATGTAAACAAGACGGACGATTTGGAATTACCTTATTCTATTCTATAATCGGCTGGTCAGTGCTATACTCAATACTTAAGTGACTTACCCATCCAATGAGGATTATTTTCTTGTTTACAAGATGCCACATCTGAGTCGCTGACAAATGCTGAATTTCTGTAAAGAAAACTGTCCAGAGATTTATAAGCACGCAGTGCTTCACCACTGAACAGCGAGGGAAAGTTAATGAGGTAATCATACACGTCCGGGTATTCCGCTGGCAGTTCAAAATCCGGTCGTGAAAACTCTGTCCGGAAAGCCATAAGGGTCACAAATCTGTAGATCGTTTATTTTAGACATATATCTAGTTATCTGTTCATTAGAAAAATGAGCCGTGTAGTCCGTCGGTTGAAATTAATCTATTCTGTACACGAGTGCAGCAGTATTCAGCGGTGTTTTTGACCGACAAGATGGGGGTTGTGTACTTTCCGGTCACGTGACTGCAAGATCTCTATTTGCTGGGGATGTTCGTAGGGTTGCCAACTTTCTCATATCCAAATGAGGGAGACTTTGTTCCGGGTGTGGACAAGTACCGGTACAGGCCCTGTACACGCACCCCAGCGCCCCAAAATAGTTACAGTACCGAATCGCCTTTAGGTGAGTGTTTCAAATGTAGGCCACTACAAATTCATTTCTAAAATAGAGCTTTTAAAAATTAATAGACCAATTAATGGATATTTTTAAGTAACTTAATGCAAAATAAACAATTCTAATATTATTCTCTCATTTTTCTCTTTTAAACTTTGGCCAAATAATTCATCAGGCCATATTTATGAAGGCAAATGTCATAAACTGAAAAATGATTTGCTGTAGCTGTAAAACCCTGATATTTGCTTAAGTGTCCATTTGAAAACCCTAAGAACCTTCTGCAATGCTTCATAGCAGAAGAGAGAAAGACATCACAAAGGCAGGAGTGAGGCAGAAAAGCTCCCCTACTATAGGCTGAAGTCTATCCTGTTTTGGAAGGGTTTTTTTTAAGCTATCTGCTATCCTTATCGAACAGTTAGGCTGTATCCACTGGCTGCACCATCTCCTCTAGTTTAATTTGATGCCTATTTTGTCAGTATAGCTTAAAAATTCAGGATATGGCAACAGTGAATGGTTTTAAATCGCACATGACCGAGACTCGCGGTAATAGCGCTTCTCACGGCAATTACGCGATTTACACCACAGCATTGGAGTGAGGGGCAGGATCTGTCCCCGACAGGACAAATTAAAATTACCCAAAAAACGGGATGTCCCGCCCAATACGGGATGGTTGGCAACCCTAGACGTTCGTGAACATCAAAGCTGCCACTTCGGGTCATTTTGAAAGTGAGTGCAATGTAGACCATAGAAAACTGTGTCACAACATGCCTGTCATGTCAACTTTTTTTTTGGTTTGTTTGTTTTATTGACGGGGTTGTCCCCGAGGATTTTTTTTTCAGCAGAGATAAAAACCAGAGGGGGGATGATCCCCACCATCCCCCCCAGCAAATCGCACCCAGTGTGTGTGTGTGTGTATGTATATATATATATATATATATATATATATATATATATATATATATATATATATACACACACACACACACACACACACACACACACACACACATATATATATATATATATATATATATATATATATATATAAATAAAAGCACAACGAAACGACATCAGAAACGGCACTCAATATAAACTAACAAAAAGCTGGTTTCCGATAGCAAATCTTCCATCCCACACGGGGATCTTCTTCGGGCACTGTATTTAAACGTACAAACAGCAGTAAACGGAGTGAATGAGAAAAGACAGGAAATGAGGGGTATATATACACACAACCAGGGCTCTACAGTGCGCACATTTCACTCGCATTTGCGAGCGAATTTTTCGGCATGCGAACGACGAAAAAAAAGCACGCGCATTCGTGCGAGGGCTTCTTGCGGCCGACAATTTAGGAAAGCACTGAGCACAGACGCGACGAGTTTAACATTCTAAAATGTATCAAACGTTAAACTGCAAAGTATGTAAATCCAGCGCTGGATAGCCTACCTAATATAGTGTAACGAGTAACGGCCTGTATTGTTGCAAGTGTGTGTGTTCAGTGTTGTGTGCGCGTGTGTGTTTTCTGCCTGCGCCTTGCTCCCTGTCTGTAGTTGCGTGCATTGCCCCTGTCTTGCACCTGCGGTGGTTCCCATGGTAGCCGGGGGGAGAGTGAAAAAGTTACATTTTTTTGCCGTTCTGCCACTTCTTTCTGTGATTGCCCCTCTTTCCCACGGTTGTATGTTGTGGGTGTGGCATTAGGTGGGAAAAGTGCTTTTTAGGGATTCATCAGATCATTCAACTGAGAGATAACAGAGCTGGTTCAGACCGAGCTGAGAAATATATTCGCTGTGCAGAAAAACAAAGAATATATATATATACACAACTGGGCGTGTTGAGCTGCAGATGTTAATTGCACATTAGTTATAGAAACTCAGTTCAGCTACAAAACTCAGGATATTGCATTGTATTGGGTATGGATGTAAAAGTGTAGAAATATAAATATAAAATATACAAAAGCTATAAAAACTAAAAAGTTGCTCTGTGAGGTTGCACTGTAATAAGTATTGCACTGTATCAGGTAAGTGTGAGAATATTGTCCTTTTAGGTCCTTGTTGGTGCATTGTTTCACCTGCCAGAAGTGGCATCAGTCAGTGCATGTAATTAGCCTTTTCACATTACGTCACTTGCAGAAGAACCTCACATCCGTTTTCAGCCTTTTGAATGGAAGAAGAGGCGGCATGCTAACCTGCTGGCTAACAAGTAGCAACCATAGAAAGTCAGTAAACTTCCTCTCCAAAACAAAGCAGATAGGTGACTGGAATGGTCGCGAACAATACGTAATGATAAATAACAATGCGCAATATTATCAATCTTATCTGTGAATGACACAGTTTTGTTAACATATGTTGCCGCCGTATACCTCTTCTTCCATTCAAAAGGCTGAAAACGGATAGGAGTTCCCCTGCAAGTGACGTAATGTGAAAAAGGCTAATTGTTCAAGGTGGTTATGGCCTGTGGAAAAAAACTGTTTTTGAGTCTGTTGGTCCTTGCTTTGATGCACCTGTAACGCCTGCCTGAGGGCAGCAAGTCAAAGAACTCAGAGCCAGGGTGGGAGCTGTCCTTGATGTTGTTGTTAGCTCTGCTCTCTGTTTAGCTACTGTTTATTCATTCATTCAGTTGTTCGTTATTCATTTTATTCATTCGTTCATTCTCAATTGAATTTTGCGTTTTATGTGTTGGTGTGTCTAAGGTTTGCGCTGCAATAAACCTCTAAAATGAAACCGTACTTGTGCCCCCATTTTTTTCCCTGTGCTCCTAAAATTTTTAACTTAGGAGCACGTGTGCTCCTGAAAAAAAAGTTGGTGTAGAGCCCTGCACACAACAGAAAGCCATTAGTGTCAAAACATGAGCGAAGTGGCACGAATTACATTAATTAAATGAATAATTATGAAAGTCGAGTTCATCCAATCAAAAACAGCTACAAAGTTTTTACAATGGGAAACTGACCAATAAAGAACAGCGAGCCAAAGACCAATCAGAAAAGGGTTAAGAACGAGTGGCATGTGGGCCTCTAAGCTGACTACAGAAACAGTCATTAACATTTAGACCTGAAGGGTGCACTGTTTAGTTTCCAGATCCAATCTCTTTCTGCCTCCAGTAGATCCTGAGTTTTGGAACATGGTGAATGACAAATTAGATTGAGAATGTCCATGCATAATAAAATGTTCATACAACCGCATACAGTCATTACCCAAATTTACCCTAGTATTTCTAATAGCACTTTTATGATTATTCACACGAAGTCTAAACGTTTTTGTCTGGCCAACATACTGGGCCTTACACAGGGTACAAGTGATAACGTAGATACAGTTGGTAGAGGCACAGTTGGCCCCACTACTGACAAGGGCAAAAGTAGCCGAAGTAGTTATACTAGTGATTGAAGTTTGTGAAGGAAGAATACTACAAATCTGACAATGCGACTTTCTACAAGGCCCACAAGAACCTTGTGTAACTGAATTAGTGTCTGGGTTGGGCAGCTTCGCCCGTACCAGCAAATTACGTAAATTAAGGGGACGTCGGAAGCAGACCAAATGCTTCTCAGGTGCACACACTTTCATTCTGCTGGAGCAGTGGAGAATAGGGAGGTAGTGTGACAAAATACCATTAACATCTGGAAGGCCGGGGTGATAGTCGAAAATGCACGGTATGCAATTCTCACTTTTCTTCATTTTAGGAGAATCATCTGAGAAAAATGTTATTATAGCACGCTTAATCTGAGTTTTAACTTTGTGTTTGCTATAACCATGTCTACAAAAAGACTGCTCAAGTTCGCAGAGACGATCTAACACGGTATCGGCATTCAAGCATATGCGTAAAATACGAACAGCCTGGCTGTCTGGTAGACTACGCTTGATATGACCAGGGTGACAAGATGACGCCAGCAGAAATTTTCGGGTGTCAGTAGGTTTGATGAACAGATCAGTATGGGAAATACCTTCAATATCAAGTTTAACATAAATATCCAGAAAATTAACTCCAACAGGAGAATAATGTGCAGTAAACCTGATAGACGTGTGTGTGTGTATATACACACAGTTAGGTCCTAAATATTTGGACAGAGACAACATTTTTCTAATTTTGGTTCTGTACATTACCACAATGAATTTTGAACAAAACAATTCGGATGCAGTTGAAGTTCAGACTTTCAGCTTTAATTCAGTGGGTTGAACAAAATGATTGCATAAAAATGTGAGGAACTAAAGCATTTTTTAAACACAATCCCTTCATTTCAGGGGCTCAAAAGTAATTGGACAAATTAAATAATTGTAAATAAAATGTTCATTTCTAATACTTGGTTGAAAACCCTTTGTTGGCAATGACTGCCTGAAGTCTTGAACTCATGGACATCACCAGACGCTGTTTCTCCTCCTTTTTAATGCTCTGCCAGGCCTTTACTTCAGTGGTTTTCAGTTGATGTTTGTTTGTGGGCCTTTCTGTCTGAAGTTTAGTCTTTAACAAGTGAAATGCATGCTCAATTGGGTTGAGATCAGGTGACTGACTTGGCTATTCAAGAACATTCCACTTCATTGCTTTAATAAACTCCTGGGTTGCTTTGGCTTTATGTTTTGGGTCATTGTCCATCTGTATTATGAAATGCCGACCAATCAGTTTGGCTGCATTTGGCTGCATTTGAGCACACAGTATGTCTCTGAATACCTCAGAATTCATCCGGCTGCTTCTGTCCTGTGTCACATCAATAAACACTAGTGACCCAGTGCCACTGGCAGCCATGCATGCCCAAGCCATCACACTGCCTCCGCCGTGTTTTACAGATGATGTGGTATGCTTTGGATCATGAGCTGTACCACGCCTTCGCCATACTTTTTTCTTGCCATCATTCTGGTAGAGGTTGATCTTGGTTTCATCTGTCCAAAGAATGTTCTTCCAGAACTGTGCTGGCTTTTTTAGATGTTTTTTAGCAAAGTCCAATCTAGCCTTTTTATTCTTGAGGCTTATGAGTGGCTTGCACCGTGCAATGAACCCTCTGTATTTACTTTCATGTTTCATGATTCTGCGATCATCCACTACTGTTGTCTTCTGTGAGTGTCCAGGTCTTTTTGCATTGATGAGTTCACCAGTGCTTTCTTTCTCAGGATGTACCAAACTGTAGATTTTGCCACTCCTAATATTGTAGCAATTTCTCGGATGGGTTTTTTCTGTTTTTGCAGCTTAAGGATGGCTTGTTTCACCTGCATGGAGAGCTTCTTTGACCACATGTTTTCTTCACAGCAAAATCTTCCAAATGCAAGCACCACACCTCAAATCAACTCCAGGCCTTTTATCTGCTTAATTGAGAATGACATAACGAAGGAATTGCCCACACCTGCCCATGAAATAGCCTTTGAGTCAATTGTCCAATTACTTTTGGTCCCTTTAAAAACAGGGTGGCACATGTTAAGGAGCTGAAACTCCTAAACCCTTCATCCAATTTTAATGTGGATACCCTCAAATGAAAGCTGAAAGTCTGGACTTTATGTCCATGTCCATTATATAACTATAACTTGAATGTTTTAGTAAACAGGTAAAAAAAACAATTTGTGTCAGTGTCCAAATATATATGGACCTAACTGTGTATGTGACACACACACACACTATAGAAAAAAATGAATTTGCAATTTTCTGAAATGGGGGGGGGGGGGAATCACCCCTCCTCATGGTTCCGGTTCTGTAAGCAGCCAGAGTGCAGCGTAAGTCACACAGGTGAAGACTCTACTCCAACCACAGGTTTATCACACACTGCTCTCACACATCACAATATCAGACTGCTCATCAGTTACACCATGTGCAAAAAACAGACACACGCACCAACCCAGACACAAACTGAGACAAGTCAGACAGAGACACTACTACTACTAGTCACAGACAGCCCCACAGGGACAGATTTAGCAACAAACACAGACAGACATGGAGAGACCAGTCAAAGACACAGGGACAGACCGACAGAGACAGGGACACGAGGACAGATGCAGTGGCAGACCAACAGAGAGACAGGGACAGCTATGATTTATGAGTGTGCAACCGTGTTGACTCTGGTATTAGTATGAAAGTGTAAATGAGGAGCGTCTCTATCAGTAGGTAGTTGAAAGGTATTTTGGGTAATGTAGGAAGTGTCAACTAAATCTTGGACACCATTTAAACAATGAATGGCTGCGAGGTATTTTAAATCATTTACACATGCTTGATCTAGCTGATACTTTCACAAGTTCAACCTTTAGGAGTCAATAAAAACACCACTATCACCATGAGCCCTTCAGATGGTCAGTTCTGATTAATTCAATTAATACCAGAGTTTTCATACTCTCGGCCTGTCTGTCTCGCTGTCTCACTGCCTGCCTGTCTCTCTCTAATTGAAGTGTCTGACCATCAAGCGTGGCTCTTGATAGGTGAGTTGCACCTGATACGTTTCCTAATGTGCAGAGCGAGAACCAAACACCAGAACCAGCCCTACCACCATCCCTCATTACCACAGACACTGTTACCATGGCAACTCTATCTAAACATTCCTCTCCTGTGCTACTCTGTCCCAGGAATAGGGGGAAACCTGCCATGTGCCTTGACGAGCTTCTAAGTTCAGGCCCTAAAAACAAACCCTTCAAGCTGCTTTTTTTTTTTTGGTGTGTGTGGGGTGGGGGTGGGGAGTTTCAACGTTCCTGGATGAGACACGAGGTAAAACATGTCGACATTCCCTATGGTGGAATACAAGCGCTGCACAGATCTCACACCAAGACCTGCATTACAGTAAATCATTATCCATCAGAGGGCTTTACAATTCCATCAAAGTTCATTTTTATCCAAAGGAAGAAAAGCAAAAGAATAATCTAGAAGTCATTGAGAGACATATTCAAGTGTAAAAAAAAAAAAAGAAAAAAGAAGAATGTGTGAGGCTGCACTCTGGCTGTGTGTAATAACACTACACACTCCTTTCCTGTCTTGTTTCGGAACCATATGGATTTTTTTTCTGGGTCAGGGTGTAATAATCAGGGAGACTGATGACTGATATTTGGGACTGATATTCATTCCCATAAATTTGAAGTTTGTAGCTTGAAAATTTATAAGAATTCAATTCTTATTTTAACAGAATGTTTAATATTAGAACCATGGTTTTCCCCAAAGCGTTTTAGCGTATCGGGTCCGATACGCTTGCTCTGCCTGCCGATACGCTTAGTCCAGGGATGCCATGGTTACGGCCCACGGGCCGGAAGTGGCCCGATTGGACATCACATCCGGCCCGTGGTTGATAATAGGAGAGCCATTTTTTTAATTAAAAAATGTAATAAAATAAACTTTCATCTAATGGTTTTTCCTTTAAAAAAATTCAATCTGACGTTTTATTTTTATTCAATTTTCATGGAATTTTTTCAGTTTGTCTTTTGCTGCTGCCCGCCTCAGCTGCTGCAGTGCGTGCGCTGACCAGGATGTTAGCCTACAGTGTTGCGTGCCGTTGAAGGATAAGTACACATCTGTTGCAATCGAATCATTCTACAAATACTTGCCGCCAGAGTACCCAGTTATGACGGCATTTGCAGGCAAAATATTGTGTATGTTTGGGACAACATATTTATGTGAGCAGGCCTTTTCTGTGATGAATATTAATAAATCGAAACTGCGTAATCGCCTGACACACGAACATCTCAATGACGTTATGAAAATAGCCACGGCCCAGAACCTGTCCCCCAATGTCGACAAGCTAGTGAAAGTTAAAAGGTGTCTAGCTTCGACAAGTAAAATGTAGCTGAAGTAGGTTTGTCTTCCCATTCATCATATTCCTGTGTGATATGGTTGGGAGGGAATAAAATGGGTTGGATTTTACTCATGTATGCTGTACAGTAGGCTAATGCCATAAGCATGGATTTGTGAAAATGTGGGTTGGAGTTGTATGACTGGCAAAGGAAACATGCCATCTGTTGTTGAGCCAATGTAATGTGAGGTCATATCTGGCTTTTTTCAAGAACCTTACGTTCTTCTACTGAATATTAAGTCACTTTGCTTATTTTTTGGATTGCTTTGTTCTGGCACTTATTTCTGTGACTTGTTTAGGAGTGTTTGGCCTTGACTTTTTTAATTGGCCTAACAATGCTTTTATGTGTAAGCCTTCAATAAATATGATCAAAATAATTTACAGTTTACTCGTGTTATTTGTAGAAAATGTGTTGGCATTGGCACCTAGTCTATTTTGTTGCATTTCTAAATGTGGACTACTTGCATGGATATGTCCGTGTCACATTTTCAAAGGGTAAATATCTGCTATGTAATTGTATGTCTCATTGTGAGGCTATTGTGGCGCCAATACAATTCCTTTTCGATGTGTTGTTGGCATCATTTTAAAAACAGTATATCCATGTGTTGAGTTACCCAAGGTGTAATTCGGCCTCCGAGGTCCCACTTAAAAAAATCTGGCCCCCTAACCAATTTCACCCTGGCATCCCTGGCTTAGTCGCTTTAGTTAAAATCCGATACGCTTAGATTTATACAGGGATGAGAATGGATAATATTTAAAAAGTCTGAAAAAACCAGGGCAGGGCCCATGGCCCGGGGGGCCCAGGCGCTAATGATTTTTGGCTATTTTTTTTTTTTACCCCAAAACCATTAATTTTATCAGCAAAAATTTGCAATGCATTTGGAAATAAATTCCCCTTCTTGGTGGACTCCCAGGTGAAAATGATTAATATGGTACAAGAGACTTGTTTTTAATCAATTCACATTTGATGATTTCAAAAAAATCAATGCACCTTTTAATATAAACAAGCTCTACAGTATTATATTTCTGCATTTTTGCTATTCATGTCTTTGAATACTCTAATCCTTTAAAATGAAGTGCAAACCAGAAAAAAAATCTATCATATAATTCTCTTAAGCTTTCTTCTGATGTTATCATGGTAGCAGGAGGTCTTGCATATTAAGCAGGCAACATTCAACATCACTCATCACTTCCCTTTCAACTGTTGTGTGTACTAACTAGGTTTTATCTGGACAGGATGTTGTGTAATGTAATGCATATACCATATGGTCAATTTGAAGATCGAGATGGTGATTTTGAGTTAAAGAACAGGCATGTACAATGGGCATTACAAATTGGAAAAAAAATTTTTAAATCAAAAACTATAAGTTCATCTCGGCCTAAAAAAATGTGGGCAGACGCTCCCACGCGGCACATGCCAGCAATTCCCCCCCCCATGAAATGAGCAATAAGTAGGAGAGTTATACACAGTATCATACCTAAAATTTTATCAGAAATATAGATATGATACTATGATTCTCCCCAACATGCTACATTAGACAAGCTAACCTCATTTATAAAAAGATACACACTTATATATGACGTGTATTTGATATGATGTATATTCATACATTGTTACTTTACGGAAATCTTCAATAAGTTTGGTCTTTTCATGACAGCCTGTTGTTGACCTAAATATAATGCACATGAAATGACACTCCTCACCTCAACATGTCCTTTACAATCATTTAAGCCACCATGGGCAATGCTGAAACCACTGCTGCAAACAGTATATCGCGCGAAACTGTCATTATTTTCTACCCTTATTAGACAGGGAGATTCTTTTGTGCAATCTGAGGTGAAGTGGGGTTTGTACTTTGGTTTTTTGGGGCGCGTGCTCTCTCTCTCTGCTATGCCGGTCCTGTCAGCTGCACTGACTCAACTAAAAACTTCGGTCCTCGAGAAAAGGGATAAAAGCCCGCCCACACTGAAAGCTGATTGGCTTATTTTGCTGAGTAACCCAATCAGGATGCTCTTTGTCCGGCATGCGCTACATGAACAGGCACACAGGCAGTGTTGCCACACTGGGTAGTTTTAAGTGCATTTTGGCGGGTTTTGAACATATTTTGGGATGGAAAACGTCAGCAATATCTGGCAACACTGCACACAGTCTCCCTCGCGCGCACACATTCTAAGATGCGTGATGCAGACCTTAATGTTGCGCGCGCGCACGCTCTTGCTCGCTTCTATCAATATGCAGGAGACTCCCGGAAGTTCCGGGAGACTTGGGATGTCTGCGTTATAAGGTGACCACAGATCGTTAATCATACCCCCCCGAAAATTTCTCAACGGATTTACATCGATCTCAAAAACGATCATTTTGGTCTGAAAAAGTCGGAAATCCGCCGATCGGCGGAAAATTCTCATCCCTGTTTATACCAATACATTAAATTTCCTACCCATAAGTAACTAGATACATAGGAGAGCAAATAACAGATCCATTTACATATTGATTGAGATTTGTGTTAAACAAGTGGCCTTTTTTTCCAATGTTTGTGTTGATTCTGTCAAAGTAATATGTCCGTGTGGTATGATGTAAACAAACTGTGATCTGTTGGCTATGTCAAGATGACATGTTCAAACCGTCCAATAAAAATATTGAAAGAAAACATCAGACATCCCAGAATTTTCCGATTCATTATAAGAGATCTCATTGGCTGCCGATGTTGCCCCCCACCAGACGGACAAAGCCGACTGATTTTAGTCACAAAAGTTTGACCTAGTCTATTATCATTATGGCTTCGATCAAAGATTGGTTGACTAAATGTGAACAAACCCACCTGGAGTGATGGCGCACAAAACCAGAACGTTCACGACAATGAAAACGTCGTCAATTTTGATCACAGCGACTGGCTCAAAAAGCACTCGCTGGACAATTTGATCCACATCAGCATGGATGACCGCGAGATGGACTATGAGAGGGTTGCCCAACATTGGGCCAAGCAAAAGCTAAGGAGAATTAATCTGCTTTAAAGGAGTAGAAAACTTAATTCATTAGTTTGGGTTTGCAGAAAAATTATGTACTTATAACACTCTCACGAAGTGAAGTTGTCCAAATGTATCAAATATAGCATAATTTCAAATAATAATCATAAGCATTTTTGGCAGTGTGATGTCACTGGGATCCATTTAACAAAAGAAGGCTCCGGATTATTCTTTTGTTAAAGGGTCACAGTGACCTCACACTGCCAAATATGCTTATCGTTATTATTCGAAATTATGCTACGTTTGACACTTAAATTCTCTTCATGAACGTGTTTATAACTACATAATCTTTCTGCAAACTTAAATGTATTAAGTTTTCTTTTCCTTTAAATATGTTTTAATCTTAATCTAGTCCATTTAATAAAGTGCCAAAATTTAAACTTTATAATATGCAGTAGCCTTACTTTTCTTTTCAGTGTATCTTAGTTCTACATATATTATGGTAATTGCATCAGAAACATTCTAAACCATTACAGTTATAGTAATACAGCAACTTATTTTAAGGTGACAGTTCTTAGGTTCAGATACCTTTGTGATCAACAAAGGAGGTCATGATGATCGATTCTCTTCATTGGATTGCATAAGATGAAGCACTGTTCACATGGACATTTTTGTTACAACACTACTTGATCATAGATAATTAAGGTATCTCCGTAGATTTTCAACCTATCATATACCTCAGTAATCTATAACAAAACAGTTTTACTTGCATGTTGAACTTTAAGGTGAAATTTCAAATGTGTATACATTAATACTATTTAGGTCAGAAATCACTGAAACACTGAGCATGCCCCTGGACCCCCCTAGTTTTGCTTTGCGCCTTCGGCGCTCGCTTTCGCGCTGTTGGTGCTCAATTGTCTGTGTATTATCATGCCAGAATTTAGGGCTTGAATTTTTTTCTGGGGAAAACACTGAGAACATTATAAATCATTGTGCTTTTTGTTAACCTGGACATGTTCTTACCTTTCCTCTCACTGTGGAAGCGAGTGCAGGTGCTGCTTTATTCCTGCGTTTCACACAAACACTGAAAAGCAAGTTTGATTGGATTTACACAACACACTGTGGGCGGGACACTGGGGCAGACTACAGAAGTGTGGGGTTTAACCAGATATGTGCAGATGTAACAAAAAAAGGCTTTTATCAGCAAGGAATTAAGCTCAACTGCTAATTCTGAATGGAAAAATGCTGAATATAGGCTCTGATTATCAGTTGATCCCCAGTGCTGATATGTCTGAAGGTTCTCAGTCATCCAGGTCATCATAAACCGTAGGTGCTAAAGAAGGCAATTGAACTTGCTTGAGATCCTTGAAGATGTTTCACTTCTCATCCAAAAGGTTTATTCAATTCTGTCTGACTAGTGGGGAGTTCCAGGTATTTATCCTCGAGTGGACCAAAAGCAACCCACCCTAAGGAGAGTTGCTGAGGTCACATGGGTTGTTGACCCTCTCAGTCATCCGATAGATAGTTTTCACATGACGTCACAGAGTCGGGGATTCCCTAGTGGCGGCCATCTTGGAGGGCTAGCTTACCGTACGGGTCACTGAGCACACATTGTAGCACACGAGTTACATTCATTTATATATTATTTACATTTATAGTTACATTACTACTATTTAAAGCTAGCAATGGTGCACACCTGTTGTATTCACGGCTGTCGTAATAGGTCAGGTGATGAAGTCAAGCGGAACTTTTATGGAATTCCCACTGTACGGGAGTACGAAGGCAAGCAAACAAAGAAACTCAGCATACAAAGGAGAAATCTATGGCTTGCGAGAATCAACCGCAAGGATTATCAGCCTTCCAAACACAGCAAAGTCTGCTCCGATCATTTTATAAGTGGTAAGTTGTTTAAATAAACAATCAATTGTGCTTAAGTTTGTTTTTGGAAACCAAAACATCATGTAAACAATCTCTGGAGAATGCCTAACTGGAACCGCTGAGTGTATGTTTACATTGTAATGTATGGTACACTTAATATCGCTCGTTTGTCACGTTTCTATTTGAAACTGGTCACTTCACTCACGCAAGGGTCATTTTTGAAAAACATTTTAGGTCTATTCTGTATGATTTAATTTGTGTTTGGGATGCAAACAGCGCGCCTTTTGGCGGATGCCGCCTGAATCGTGCAGATCCGGGTTTTTTTTTTTTTTTAGGGGGGGCGTTGGAGTGTCTGATTATAATTTCAAAGTAAATTCTGTATTAAAATTACTAAATAAGCAAATCCGTTACAGTCCATGAAACAGGAAGTATAAGGATGAGAAAAAAACAGTTTAAATCGGGAAGCTGCGCACATTTGTGCAGCCCGAGCGGTGTGCAGGGCTGCGCAAATGCGCGCAGCTTCCCAATTTAAACTGTTTTTTTTCCCCCTCATTCTTATACTTCCTGTTTCATGGACTCTAACGGATTTGCTTATTTAGTAATTTTAATACAGAATTTACTTTGAAATTACAATCAGACACTCCCAACACCCCCCCCCCCCCCCCCCTAAAAAAAAAAAAAAAACGGATCTGCGCGATTCAGGCGGCATCCGCCAAAAGGCGCGCTGTGAATATACCGTATAAAGTTGTATATATCAGACAGCCTTTAAAGTTTGATGAAGTCAGTTTCAGGCTTTGGAGCAGGCTTTGGCAGTTTCAGGCTTTGGCAGCCCTGCATAGTCACTTGAAAATGCATCTTTGTCCACTTCGTAGGGGTCAATTCCCCCAATCAAGGCCAGTTTGGCTGCATACCGTTGTCATGAGATGTCGTCTAATGTATCTATATACTTCTGTTTGCTTGATTTTGCCGACATTGATCTTTATTTCAGAAAACTGACTATATAACTTCATAAATTCGTCCGAGATAACGTAGCCGGTAGTGGCGATGGTCCGTTTTGTTTTCCCTCCAAGATGGCAGCTGGGGGGCGTTCCCCGGAATGCCGTGACATCAGTGAAAACTATCTATAGGTCTTAGGGTCACTGGGTGTAAACAGTCAGTACGTTTACATGCACGTCCAAATCGAGCTGCTGTCGGTAATCGAGCAAAGGGTCCCAGCAGGGGTGCCAGAGAAATCCAATCCTACATGCACAAGTGAAATCAGGCTATTGTGCATGGTGCATTGTGCACCCGAGCCACACGTGGCGCTACACGCCCCATCGTGTTGGTACACTTCCGGTTGTCGTCATGAAGAAGAGCTATAGTGTTGCCAGATACTGCTGACGTATTCCAGCCCAAAACATGTTCAAATCCGCTAAAATGCAGTTAAAACCCCCAATCTGGCAACACTGGCAGTTCCGTGTTCAAGCTGTTAGGCTTGCTCTAACAGACTGTATGGCTACAAACTGTCCGGCGCAGACCACTGTTTTGTAAGACAACTTATTTTGCACAATAATATTTTTCTAAAGTCCATTTTTTGCTTACAAAAAAATATTTTTTTTTGCTTACAATTTAACTTATGTCTTAATAAACACACAAAAAGTTCAATTGTTTTGCTTTTATTGACATTCTTCAGATGTTGGACATATATATACACACACAAATACAATGACTTATGTACACAATTCACAGCTATGCAACAGCTGTACAGATGAATTTGGTGATACAGTAAGTGAGCTAAATTTTAACAGTGCAAACAATGCCACAAAAAGAAAAGATTCATGCCGTTGTCATGCCGACCGAGGCTGTTGTGTTTCCCTTGTGGTCTCGTCACTCCCGGAAGGGGCAGTGCTGAAGTAAGTAGCTCGAATACGTAGCTCAATAGGGTTTACATGCACTAAGTAGCTCGGCAGAAATCGCATAATTCTAGGTCGTGTAGCTCGATTCCGAGAAATCAAGTTCAGTTCAATTTCAGCCGAATTAAGGTGTATACATGGCATTTTGAACTTCGATTTCAGTCGAGCAACGGCAGAAATTCGATTCTCTCTATGTGCATGTAAATGCACTGAGTGTTCGCAGCCTAGAGGGTCATTAGGGTGATCTGTGGGTCGTTGGCTCTCTCTGCCATCATGTGAGTCGTTGAAGTCAGCTGAGTCTTGGTGTGGATGTGTATTCAGTTTTCTGGGAAGTGTGCCAAGGACTGCATTGTAGGTGGCTGATGAGTGGTGTCTCAGACCACTTCCTCTGTTCAGTGATGGTCATTCTAGGCTGATGAAGATGGTTTCTGGCTACGTTTACATTACGTCGAATCAGCGGATCATCAGATTAACGTTCTTAAAACGATTCGCGTTTACACTAAAACCGTTAGCCGTGCACACAGCAACACCAATACGCGGATACGCTCGGCTCCGCAGGCATCCTGCGCTCCAAATCACTCCGCCCTGAACAGCGAGTGCCCTCTGGAGGGTGTGCACTCCGGCCCTGCGCAGCTCACAGAGCGCGCGAGTGAAGTGAACAAGCCACGATTCGGGACTGAGCCGCTGTGTGAGAGATCCCAGCGCATATCACTTATTACTTGCAAGTGGAAGGATGGCAAGCCTAAAGACAATCATAACTACACAATGGGCAGTATTTGCATCAGTATTTGCAGTATTTTCATACTTTTATACTCTTTAATGAAAGGTGATACAAGGCGGAAGTCTGCGCCGTTTTTCAGCAGTCGCGTCACATGACCAACGCCAGCGAATCAGGAAGGTGGATGTCACAGTGACGTTGTCCAATGAGACGCCAGCTAGAGCTCAGCACAGCGTATTCGCGTATTCTCAATGTTTACACAGCACCGGAGCTGATACGATCTAGATTGAATACGTGGACGCTGGCGGATTCCCGTTTCCCCGCTTTTTCAGGGGGGTTAATGTAAACGGACAGTGCATCCGCGAAGAAAACGAGACAGATACGGTCTAGTGTAAACGTAGCCTTTTACTCCTCTTTCAAACCACCTGTCTTCTCTGGGTAAAATGCGTACATTGCAGTCCTGAAATAAGTGTCCTTTGTTAATGATATGAAGATAGACTGCAGAGTCCTGGCCTGAGGAACTGGTTCTCCTGTGTTGAGCCATGCGCTTGCGAAGTGGTATTCCAGACTGTACCTTGGCAAAGCCATTCTCTCATTTATGGACTCCCCAAGATTCACAAGGAAGGAGCTCCACTCAGACCCATCATTAGCAGCATAAACTTGGTCACCTACAACATTGCCAAACACATTTCTTTAGCACATTTGGCCCTTGTCCTGATCCTGAGCCACACATGACGTCCATGATTACTAACAGCTGGAGAGCAGGATGCACACTGCTGCGGCACACTGTGTATGCGCGTGTGTGTGTGTGTGGGGGGGGGGGGGGGTCCACTTTGAAGAAAGGGGGAGAGAGACTCCACATGTGAGGAGAAGCAGGAGGATATGGGAGATGCACAAGGTGGTCACATGCACACACACACTAAACACTCCCACACTAAACATCCTATTTCTGTTCAAACTGTCATCACTAGCAGTCTATCCTGAACACAGTGAAGCCCACACATCATTTCACTGCTCTATTCCTGCACAGAAATAAAAGTTGGGTATGACATGTGATGTGTCTGAAGAAACATCACACAACAAAGGGGAAAGAGAGGGCTAGAGAGAGAGAGAGAGAGAGAAGATGAAAGAAAAAGCAAGAGAAAGAATGTAATACAATTAACCAGAGAGAGAGAGAAAGACAGTGACAGAGACCGTCAAAGTAACAATGTGAGCAGGAGACAGAGATGGACAAAGACAAGTGAGAGAGACCGAAAATGTGTCAAGACAGAAAAAGAGAGAAAAACAATAGAAAGAAAGCATGACAAAGTGAGAGACAGGAGGGGGGGGGAGAGAGAGAGTTTTATTTGATCTCAGCTGTGTTTTCTCAGAGACCTCCATTTGAGCTGCATTTGATCAGACACAAAAGCGGCGCACAGGGACCGGTTATTATCCTGAGCTGCTCTGTCATGCCCAATTCTATTACATCTGTTCATGCGTGGCTCACCAGCATGCACACACGCACACAGTAGGAGAAGACAGTTTACCCTCGCAGGGACACCAGGTCTCTCTCTCTCTCGGTCACACACACATACAATCAAGAAAACAAACATGTATAAATGTGAGGATGAATATCACAGCGGACATTACAGCAGAGAAAAATATTTAAGCATCCAAATCTGAATAATAATAATAATAATAATAATAATAATAATAATCTCCCAATACTCATATCCTCGAGTCAGTAAGCTAGTATTCCTTTGGGATAATCTAAAACTGGTGAGCTAATCACATGAATTCCAGCTCAGCATGTTGAAATAAACATTGTTTCATGAAGTCAGACAGCTAGCTGAAGTTAGCCAGTACATCTTTTATTTTGTTGCTAAATAATATTATTAAAGGTAGACTGCCTTTCAGATTTTTCAAGTGTTCAGATTTTACATGCACTGTTAGGTTCTTTTTTCCCTTCTTTATTTTTAAAATTAATGCCATATTTTATTGAAATGGGGAAAAAAGTGCATTCCTAACGTAGTTTGTCTCAATTATGATTGTCTATAAGCACAGTTCTGTAAATAACAGTCATCTTACTGAAGCTCAGATCTGGATTGATAATGGAGTGTTATTTATGGTGCTTCCATTGTAGTTATGCAGAGTTTAGTCTGGCTGAATGAAACCCTGCTGTGTTCCAGGGTTTCCCCAGAGAACCCAATACTCACACTCCGGAATGGTTCAACTGCACTGAGAAAGCAATTAACGATGGACGTGAAACAGCATTTAAAGTCATCATAGCTGAAATAGTGACTTGGCTGTGATTTGATTCTGAATTTGGATGCATGAACATCTGAACCAGGAAGCTAGTGTGATGCTCAACAGCCAAAAGCATTCAGGATACACCACATGCCCAAATCGACACAAACTTGAAAGTAGTTCAGTAAGCTAACTGAAGATGGACAACACTGAAGAATTTAATGAGAGCTTATTTACTGATGTAGAAGCCCCGAGACTGTAGAAAGACGGAATCACATTCTCACTCAACTCTAAGTTGGTAAAAACACCAACTTGAAAATCGTTCATCAAGTAAACAGAACCACATCCAAATTTCACTTTCTGCGTCTAACCTAGCTACAGTTAGACCATGAATAGTGACGTAAGCTGTAGTCGGGAGTCCTAAGGAAGCAAAAGAAAGCTGTGGGTTTCATTCTCTGGATGGGAGAGATAGCATACTGTCGCTTACCATGTCAATCACAGCATCACTAGCCAATCACAGATGTCTGCAAGCTCATATATGCGCAAGAGGGCTGACAGTGATGCAGGATAATGTACAGGCACAAATTCACCAGAAAACCACATTTACTGTTAAGATAATCAGCTACTACTGGACATGTATCATTCTAGAGGGTATTTAAATGGATGATCAAAAAGATGAATTTTTTTTTTTACATACACGGGAAGACTATGCCCACTTAGGAAAGATGTAAAGAACTTTTTCCTTCACATTTTTTCTGTCCAATGAAATGACTTATGAGGACATTTGCAAACTAAAGTATCAATTTTGCTCTGAAAGTGGTCCAATTTATTCTACAATACAAGCTGATATGGAGTTACATTCATCAGCTGTGATTAAAGGTGCCCTTCCACCAAAAACGTTTAATACTGGCTCTTTTTGAAATACCATAGTTCACTCCGAGTTGCATATGCATGCGAAAATGTAATTCTACCCCCATTCCCTGTATTAGCTTATGAAAGAAAATAGTCGGAAAAACGAGCGGATCTGAAAAAGCCATACAATCTTACGTCACTTCGTAAATTAGTATTCATGGCCTCGCCCACCTTGGCTTGCGACCGCCCACGGGAAGGAAGTTCGGATTTAAGCGCGAGGAGAGATAGTAGAGCCAGTGTTGCCAGACTGGGCGGTTTTGAACATATTTTGGGCTGGAAAACGTCAGCAGTATCTGGCAACACTGAGCAGAGCCCATCTCGTCAATAGCTAACGAAGAGGACCTAACAGCAAGTTGAAAACATGTCTGAACAAGTTCCTGCCTGTGTTATTTGTGGCAGTAACACATCAACGTTGCATTTCTTGCCCAAGATAGAAGAGGTGAAGAATAAATGGTTGGAATTTATCTTTGGAACACCACCAGCGAAGTATAATGCAGCGTTAGTACTGTGTTCTGATCATTTCAACCACAGTGACTTTTCAAACTTCGGTGCCTTCAGTAGTGGTTTTGCTTTGAGGTTGCATTTAATCCCTGGATCTGTGCCGTCAAGACGATCGACCACCAGCTCACAAGCTGTAAGTAAAACATGAACTTTTTGTTCGAAGGTTTTTGTTACAAAATAGCATGTTCATATTCTCCACGTTAGCATGCATGACATGGTCACAAGCTAGGCAGGGATGAGAGTTTTCCACTTTTTCTGAGTAAAAAACGACCTTTTTATATTATGCCAAATCCGTTGAGAATTTTTTTTTTATTAATTTCGGGGGGTTGGGGTATGTTCCTTCATGCTGTTCAAACTTTATTAACTCCAACGATGTTTACACATTATTTGTAAGTCGCCATCTTTAGTCTCGTTTAAATCTCGTTGAATGTGATGTAAAATTCGTGTTATCTACATTGTTATTGGTCAAAACATCGACGTCGAGACCATAATAGCCAATCAAAACAGTTTTTACAAAGACACCTACATTCTTTTTTTTTTAAGTCACTCGTTCATTTTATTCATTTGTTTGTTCAGTAAAAATCCAAACATTTGTTGAATTTCTCATTTCCTCGCATCGCATCTCAATGACATCAGTGCGCGGTATTTTTCCCTCTCTCTCGCCATAGTAAGACACCCACATCCGCTTGTTCTGACTCACTGGAGGTAGCGTCACAGTGCTGTTAGCCAATCAGAGGTAACACGTTTACATGTCATGAATATTAATGAGTAAGAGCCGAAATCCTGTCGTTCTCCCGCCACCCACTCCTCCAGCAAACTAGAACAGCCTGAAACAGGAGAACCACAGCATTTTTCACCAAAAACAGCTCACAGGGCATTCATTCATACTAGAGACCACCGCACAATTAATGAAAAAACGACGCAAGGAGACCTTTAAGAATCACTGGCTCTAGGATGAAATGTTAACAAAAAATGATTTAGCATATTTACATTCTTTTATCTTGATACTCTCTTCCAAAACATTTGGGAATTTTGATTATAATGAATCGACCCATTCAATTTCCATTAAACATCCCTGTCACTCTACAGACAGAACTGCTCTTGGCTCGGGGGGGACAAGGAGCATGGATCTCACCTTCTTTTTGTCCCTCATGGAGCTCTTTCCTCTGACCATGATCTTGCAACCAGTTTCTGCCTCCAGCTGCTTGGCTGTGAGACCTCGTGGCCCCAGAATCCGGCCTACGAAATTATACTGCAGAGAGAGAAAGAAAGACAATATTAGTATTGAATACAAAAAAGGTTGATATTTTTAGAAAACAGGATATTGCATTATGCACAAGGCTGCACTCTAAATATTAGAGGAAATGCAATCTCTTTGTTTTCATATCAAATCCAGCAAAGCTAGCGTTCCACAGTGCACCTGCACTGTGGTTCTACTGACTACAGAACAAAATGGAGCACAAACATGCAGCCAGCGTACACATGGCACAATTCCAACGGTCACAGTGAGACGGCTTGACAGTGGAAAGATGTGGTCAGTCAAAATACCAGTTATTATACTCAAGTGAAAATATAATTAAAGAAGCACATGAGGTGGGTGGAGAAATATAGTATAGACCCCTTTCACTGACGTCACCCGAAACCGGAAGTAAACAGACCCTGCGCCATTTTGGAAGACCAACAAACTCGTGATAAGGGGATAATAACGGCAGCGGTATGTGAACCCACGAGAATAAAGTGGAGTGGCAAACGACTTAAACAAACAAATCTGAGCTGTTTTATTTATGATTTATTGGCCCAACAGTAGACTTGAAAGAAACCTGTGTGAGACTTGGCAAAAAACTGTGGATATAATGGATAAGTCTGTGCATGATCTGCGGACACTTTCAGGTAAGCAAACACAAGAAATTCAGATTTAAAACATGCTAAAGTGGCCCCAAGTTGACAACTGTATGAGGAGCAAGCCTCCCAGACTTCTACAATTTAATAATAATAATAATTTAGGATGGTTTGGGGCTTGCTCGCTGCTGCCAGGTTGGTTGTTGAGTAGCCTGACTGTTTTTTTTTTTCTTGCGTGTGGTATTATTGTTGACGTGAGGTTGTTTTTTGAACATGCCAATGCAGACACGATTTCCCCTGATGAGTTATGACTTCAGACGCAATGCGTGTGTGGAGGTGTGGAGTCCACGTGATATGTGCGTAAGATAGGCTTCTCATGCGTTTGGAGATCCGCGCTCCGAGACAAGCGCAAGCACACACACCCCCAAGGGAAAAAAAGGGGCCCCCCGAAAATATCGGCAAAGTTCGAACACTGAGTGTAGGCACTGGGTGTAAACAACAAATAGTTTACAATGTCTGGGTAGCAAACAGATGGCAGAATTGGTGTCTGGTCCTCCTTATGTTTCTATTCTCCCTTGCCCCGAGTCTTATCATATGGGTCAAACCCATCAATCACAGCCAGTTTCTCCACATACCGTGCCCTTTCTGCAACTGGTAATGTACTCACATAACCCGAATTATCATCCATCGTGTCACTTTACTCTCGCTCGTACTTTGTTTTATATTGTGAGTGCATGTACTTGGTCTTCCAATATGGCGCCTAACAAAATCTCGCGGCGCGGTGACGTCATGTGAAAGGGGTCTATATCCAAGGCCATTATTAAAAAATGTTCCGTTTCCGGTCCACCGGCCGGGTGAGTGCCGTTTGTGCGGGTGAAAATTTTTTTTTTAACGCCGGTTTTGAGACATTTTTTTCGGCTCCGTAAATCTAAAATCGAACTTGACATTTCCACATTCCCAAGGCTTTCCACTAAGGCTCATACTAGCCAGCCATGACAAATAAGTAGCCAGGGGGGAGTAAACACAAAATAAACTCCTGTGCACGCAGTTCCCAGGGTTAAATGTATTTTCCACAGACCATTTATTTATTCACTTTACTCAAATACAAAGTAAAATGGCAGTAAATCATCTTTCTTTTCTTGCGTATTGCATCATGAGGCGTTCCTGGCTTGTAAATCTCTTATTTTCGGTGCATGACACATTCACGCAACTGAGCACGCGCCGAGTGCGCGCGCACACCGCATGTCGAGGCGCGGATGAGTTCCTCTCCCTTGATCAACGGTTCAGTTTGACATTATTGTCAGTCCATTAGATAAACATTTAATTTTATTAAAATCGAAAATTAATATTTAGAGCCTGTGGGCTACAAAAATAGTCATTAAAGTAGCCGGCTGGACTTAATTGCGTGGCCGCAGCCGGCGCTTGTGGAAAGCCCTGTCGAATCAGCTCTGCGCATGCGCCGTGCGGCACAAAAAAATGGCAGCCACCATGAAGGAAGGAGATCCGGAGTTTTCAAACATTTGCTGAAGTGTGAAATCACAAAATGGTATTCTAGCGAACAACAAAATAGTAAAGATTCAGAAAAACAAATCATTCAGTGATCATTTTAATAGTGCAATTTCATCCGAACTAGGCCTAACGTTCGATTTAGAACTACAAAAAGTCTGTCGGACATTTTAAGTACCTTTGTAAAAGTTTTGCAAATGTTGCAGTCAGCATTTAAAATGCTAACTTAAAGTTTTTGTACAAGTTTCAGTTGATTTAACTGTCATATTTTATTAAATGTGTCTACTTTTGTAATAAAAAAAAGTACTGAAAGAAAAAGCAAACAGCATTGCGATTTCTTATCCATCCATATATAATTAAAAAAAAAATCCCTCCCTCCCGACTGAAATTTTTTTGCCCACCCGGTGGACAGGAAATGGATTTTTTTTTTTAAGGATGGCCCAAGACATTCTTTAAGATCAACTCTGACTGAAAGAGATGACAAATTCATAGGTAATGTCAAGCACAGTCGCTACATGCCCCAATACACAATCCTCCTCGGTCTCCTTTTCCTACAAGTTATGACACAGAAAAATCCCAAAGCTGGGGGTTCCCGTGTTAGAAGTCGTGTATTTTGTAAACCGCTAGCTCCACAGCCAGTCTACCAACCTTATTTTGATCATGATAAATAAAGATTACTCAATCCAACATGT
This sequence comes from Neoarius graeffei, assembly GCF_027579695.1. NCBI lineage: Eukaryota > Metazoa > Chordata > Actinopteri > Siluriformes > Ariidae > Neoarius > Neoarius graeffei. The sequence goes on along the minus strand of NC_083579.1, from coordinate 23,410,737 downwards.
TATTCAATTCAAGTCGAGAATATTGATCCAAATGGTCAATTTTTTTTCAACTAAGAAGAAAACTTGCAGTCTACTCTACCAGCACTGCCATTTTGGAAATCACACAATGCTTTGCTGCGCACTGATTGGTTGAAAGGTGAGTGACGTTGAATTCGTCTACAAGAAACCACGCACCAATGTTTTAAATGTATACTGTCAAAATGAGGAACAAAAACGGGAACAAAGGCTCACAACACACTGTCATGATATGGAAGGGTTGGAAATTAAACAAGTAGTACACAAAGTCTAAATTCATAAACCATGTGGCTTCAAATCATGATTAAAGTTTGTGTGCGCTGATTGGGGGATACTGATAGGTAAAACAGCATGGCACGTAAGGTTCACGAACACCATTCAAGCTTTGGCCAATCAGTGATCAGGAATGCAATCACATGATTTTCAATCATGGCGGCGCTGGCAGAGTTTCAGCTTGATTCAGAAAAATCAGCAGCAGGGGACGCAAATATTGATTGGAAGATGCTGACATGTTGATTCAGGAAACCTTTATTGTTTTGTGATCAAACAGAGACCAACAGATTGTATGTGGAGTGGAGTGTTCATGAATTACAGCTTTGAGGATTTTTCTGTGTCACAACTTGTAGAAAACGACACAGAAAAGGAGAATTGTGTATTGGGACATATAGTGACTCAAGTGGATTAGATGAAAATTGAGAGAAAACAAATAATTAATTATCTGATATCTGAAAGATACATTCTGATTGCATAACTGGATTAACCCTACATCACCTACCTAACAGATCAGCAGACTGCAATTCATTGCTGAGGAAACTAGTTTTTGAAATTACAGTTTCGTAAAAAGTGACAGTTCGGATTAGAGATCGGAAAAACAGCAGTATTCAGCCATCCAGTTTTGGTGTGCTTACTATAACCTCGGATTCCTGTTTATGGCAGACTCTGATGTAGCCCATCCACCTCAAAGTTCAAAATATGGTGCAGAAGCTTTTCTGTTCACCATGTTTGTAAACAGTGATTGAGTTCTTGTAAATTTCCTGTCAGCTTGAACCAGTCTGGCATCAAATTCTCAGCATCAATAAGACATTTCAGCATGTGGAACTGCCACTCACTGGATGTTTTTTGCTTTGTGCAACATTCTGAATTAACTTTCGAGACTTTTGAGTGAAAATGGAAAGAGTGGTAGAAACTAAAACCTGCCCATCTGGCACCATCAACCACAAATGCCTTTTGTTCCCCCCATCCTGATGTTTAACAGTTACATCATGTCTCTGCAGATGTAGGTAGTGCAGCAGGGGATGGGATTCGAACCTCCGTAAAAGTGCATCACATTTAAACAAATACCAAATGAATACTTTTGTTTCAGGAGAGTAGGGTTGTTCTACATGAACAGCTAACAGCCAGATAAAATCATGTGCTGGTCAGTGACCTGTTTAAGCCCCACAATGAATCATCAAAACTCAAACTTGCCTACAGAAAGCTTAGTGGTTTGTCTGAGAGATCATTTGCACATCCCACGACTGCAAACCCCAATACTGTGCTAATCATTATCAAATGATATTCTAGAACTTATCATAAGTCGCAGAATATATCAAAAGGCTATACAAGGGATTTCCCTGAAGTGGGACTCTGCATGAATATTACACTAATCCCCCCAAGATTAAAACTAACCCTCCGGCAACACACGCCTACAGAAAAACATCAAATAATACAAGCTGTCTCTTGCTTTGTTTTCATTCCTGTGAGCATGAAAGTGTCAGTTCATTATGATTTTACAGCTCATAAATATTTCCCTGAACGCTAAAGCTTGGGCTTTGGCAAGACAAGTGTCATATGGAATATGGGGGTGGGGTGTCGTCAGAAAAAAGACGATATCACAATGGAGCACTAGTCCTGAAGATGACGGCTGGTTAGATGAACACACAGGTTTCTTCTCCCTGTGTCGAGACAGCAATTGCGACAGGCACTTCAGTGTCGAGCTGCTCTTCCACGCTGCACCTCTCAGCAAGACACAATCATGGCTGTCAGTGGAATTAAAGGTACAATAAGCACCAGGTTTATGCTTCAACTGCTCAGGCATGGGATGGACTGGATGCAGCACAGCACTGAAGGGAGTGTGTGTGGTCACAGAGTCGTATCCTGAGCCTAGAGGAGCTGTCTGTTCAGATCGATCACACACACCAGGCAAAGGGGATGATGACATTAGCAGCATAAGGGTGCATGAGGGTGCAGGAGGCAAAGGCACTGCAGCGGGTGGAGTGACTTTAAGGAAGAAGCATTTTCCCTCTCACACTCATCTTTTCTCTTTCTCCCTCTCTTGCTTTTCATGTCATCATATTGAAGAGAGCCAAGAGCCTTTATTTAACCACAGAGAAAAAGACACCAAGAGAGAGCAAGAAATAGACAGATTCAAAGAGCCAAAGACAAGCTGACCAGATTCTGTTTCATCAACGTTGAAATAACAGTTTAAATATTTCCATGTTTTTATCCCAATGTTCCCTGCTCCATTTTTTTTTTTCAATGCAAATGGTGTGTGTGTGTTTTGATGCTGATTGGATATGACAGAGAGCAGGGCTCTGATGCACTGGGGGAAATTGCTCACTATGAATCCTGGAACCAGGCAGTAATTACAGCCAGAAGGGGACGCCAACACTTATCCACGAAAATTCATCAGAAAGAAGGAAAGATGAAAGACAAAGAGGACAAGAATGTGAACGATATGATAAATGTTCCACGTAAAAACCATCACCTGCTTCATGAACGCAACTTTATGCTAACAGCAGCTAATGTGACAGAAATATTATAGCAGGCATATGTAGCTTGTGAACAACTCAGCACAATGAATTTCAAGTTGAAATAAGGAGCTTGACTATCCACCCAAGTTCCACACCTTGTACAGAGTAAGACTAGGGTGTACAGGCAGCCATGACTGTGAGGGGCAGGGTTAGAATGAGTGGTCCAGAAAGCAGCCATTGTTGCCACTGACTAAAACTCAGTCATAACTTGGAATTTCTGACTTGGGACAAGAAAAATAAAATGCAGGGAAGCTCACTCAAACTTGGAAAGTCAGGATGGTCTCCTCAACACCGAGAGCCAAAATTAAAATGATCTTGGAGCATCAACCGTTAACAAAGTAGCACTTTTTTTTTTAAACTTTTAAATAAGTACTACTGTAACACATTGAGGTGTCCATGTTTTTCCCCCAACTTTGTAGCTTGAAAATGACATAATTCCAAGTTCCAACCACCCACTTCCAAGTTAAGCGTTAGAGTTTGAACAGAGCATGAATCTGAGAAATTTATTTTGTTGTCACACATCAAGACACACTGACAAGTCAACTCAAAACGCAAACAAATATGCTAAAAGCCAATGGGGCTTTGCTTTCAGACACTTTACTCCAAGCTGTCCCTTTCCAGAAGTGGTTTAGAAACAGTCTAGAACCACATTCGTTCTGCAATATAGGAACGACTCTGGAGCTGGTTTAGCATGTGGATACAACATTCACTTATTTATTGCTCTGAAAGTATGAGTCGATATGTCCGATTAACCCAAAGCAGTGCGCCTCAGTAAACAAGGCTGATTTCAAAAGCAGTAATGTGTGTGTGTGTTCGTTCCCCCAGTGAAGGCTCGCTGTGAGGAAGAGTAGCCTCTGAGTGACGCTACAGGGATGCAAAACAACACGAGGCTAAAGAGCAGAGCAGGGAGAGCTGCACGCTCAGAGCTCACAGCTAAACATCGGACAGAGATCAATGACCAACTACACTCTTTAATGCATCTTCTCTCAGCCCTTCTCTCTCCTTCCCAAACACTTAAAATCCCTGCTTTTACTGTAAAACAGTTCCCTGAAATATAACCGAGACAGAGAGAGAGACACACCAAAAAAAAACCTCATTAGGGATTCTGAGAACAGAGCAGGTGGGATGGAGGTCAAACATTCAGCCTCATTCCCTGATGAGCAAAGGTCAACACCCTTCTGCACATGGACAAATGTGTTCCTCAACCGGTGTACTTGTCTTGCTTAATTTGAGACACCCCACTGAGCTCAACGCTTGTAGAATCATCTTGAAAATAGCCTGCCTATTTGAGAAGTCATAGTTTACCTAAGCAGGAACCGCCTGCTGCACGACACTACAGTCTGTGTATGTGGAATGATATTTACTCACTGTATTAGTGTGATCAAATGACCAAAAATCAAAACCTGATCCAACCCCTCCAAGAAGACCACCCCCTAATCCTCAACCCTAACCTATTTGTCCTGTTTAACAAAAGTCTACACTTAGACTTTTGGTTCAACTCTACCCAGGTAGGAGGTTTTGGATCATGTTTGACTCCATTATTAGGACAATCTGTCCAACTCTAGCCAGATTCGACCCAGTCCAGGTCCGAGAAGCTTGATCAAGTCTGACTCTACCCCCTGTTTTTTTTTTTGTTCGAATTTGCCAGAAGTAGGAGGAAGTGGATCAACTCAGCCTTCACCCCCTGGCCTTTTGATTTGACTCCACCAAAAGAAGCAGCTCTGGATCAAGTCTGACCCAACCCCCTGGACTTTTGGTTCGACTCTACTCCAAGTAGGAGGAAGTGGATCAGCTCAGACTTCACCCTATGGCCTTTTGGGTTCGACTCCACCTCAAGTAATAGGATTCCACCTTCACCCCTGGACGCCCCTGTGGTTTAACTTCAAAAAGGCAAGGTGACCTGGAGCTGAGCATTTCCTGGAATTCTGGTTCTAGATCAGGTCCAACTCAATCACCTGAACCTTCGGTTCTGCACTGAATGGTGCTTGGAAATGTTGGCCAACAACTTGCTGACTTGTCAAGGGTGCAAACTTATACTTATTCCATTGAACTAGTTCACCATTATTTATTACTGCATATTAACTACAGCCGTTCACCTTGGTCAATTAGATTTCTGGACAACCAAAACACAGGACTGGGCAGCACTTTGGAGTTATTCCTTGTCCAGTGTGCTAGCTAATAAATTTATATGTTTTGTCTACCCCTAGAATATATGTACTTTCTTTTTTATAGACTAACCTTCCGAAATTCAAGTAATCTGATTTGAGAATCTTATGAACATGACAATCTTCAGCACAAAGGTTTATTTCACATAGCAAAATCAAATTAACCATCAAGTTTTATTACAAATGGAAATGCTGCATAATTCACACCATCTTTAGGTATGAAAACATGGGTAAGTCAATGTCAGCGATGTTTGTTTTCTGTTCTAATGGCAGTGTGCATAAACTTAGCAGTTTACTAGCAACCCCCAGTGTTCGTCCTTTTGATTTATTCTCTATTGGTTTTACAAAACATCACAGCCGATTATTAAATTGACTCCAGAGTCGGAGGGACGTTCGCTATGCTCCTAAAAATAAAGATGAAGTGCACACACACACACACACACACACAAACACAGAGAGAGAGAGAGAGAGAGAGAGAGAGAGAGAGAGAGAGAGAGAGAGGGGCTTAGAGTCAAAACTAAATGGGTTCTTGTTTACGACATGTTATCAGCTTGGTGTAGCCAGGGAGAGACAGGGTGTTAAGAGAAATTGTGTGCACGCTTACAGTGATGCAGAAGAGAAGCAGTTTTCCTCTAAAACTGAGATCGCTTTCACTAGTGCAGCAAAAGGTGGCAAAAAATCCCCTCTAGTCAAATCGCTCCTCTCTATCATGGACCTTTCAAACCCATGTCCCTGTGCACTTAATCACTCTTACCTCTTCTGCCTGTGTTTGCATTACTGCAAGATCTTTCTTACCTAGCATATGCTGGAGGTTTCACACTAACCTGTGAGACAGAATGTGAGCAGGAGAATGAAAGAACATGTGAAAGTGCACAAAAGGAGTGAGGGAAGGGTAAAGAGGTGACACTATTGAGTGGTCAAGCTAATTACCAATTAACCTGAACTAAGTAATATAGTGGGCTGACTTGGAGAGATGTAGACTTAAAGAAGCAGCCAAAGGGGCACCAGGAGACTAAAGAAGGAAGAAAGACAGGAAATAAAGGGCTATTTTGGTTAAATAAATCATTCATTTGTTCCACGATGAATACAAAAGCAGCCTTCGATGGCAGATTGTCAGCAAATTGTCCTGTCTTTTGAATCTCTTCATACCACAGCACTGTTAAATTCTCAAATCTGATTGGTCAGAAGTTTGTTTTTTTTTGTATCATATCAGAACCTCTGACAGTAGCTTCGACTACAAGGTAACAATAGTAACAACTTACACAGGGACTTGTGTGCAAGTGTTGCTTTGGTAAAAGGGGGGGGGGGGGGGGTGTTAGGTTTTTTTTTTTAGATGTTTATTTAACACTTTTGGAAGGAGTTTCCAGTGTCGGCTATAACTAACATTTTCTACCACAGGAAAATCTTCAGAACAGAGGAGTCTACGCTTTGGGGAAAGCATGGCAAGGTAACATGATGAGCTGCACTTTTATCAACAGAAAACAAGAAGACAGTCATCTATATCCCCCGCCCTATATACACCAACTATATACCAAGTTTCAAGATATTATGTGTCACGTTTTTCAAGTTCTTCTGCAGGAAACCAACCCTACCGCTTTACACTGACCTCAGCAGCCCATGGCATCAGCTCACCGGACCTTTAGTCCAGGTTAGAGCCCTACACTCCCACGGGAGTCCCGCGGGACCCGCCGCAAAGCAGTGTGGCGCGGGACAAATTTTGAAAGCTCATTGCGGGCGCGGGCGGGACCGGAAGTGCACATATGCGCGCGCGGGCGGGAGCGGGAGTGCACATATGCGCGCGCGGGCGGGAGCGGGAGTGCACATATGCGCGCGCGGGCGGGAGCGGTGATAAGCTGCAGTCCCGCTAACTAAAAATGTGTTTGAAATAAAATTTATAAATTACTAATTTATGTCTATCATATATAATTTCTGCTGGATATTTTATTTGGCATTAATAAAAACATTTTAAGATGCCTAAATTTGCAGAGAGAGTTAGATTGCCAGAGGAATGGCATCTTAAATTTGCCATTGATCACCCTAACGGGAAATCCTTTGATCACTCTAATGACTCGCAGTTCACACCCAGCTAGCAAGAGAACCATGAGTGAAGTGATTTACGGCTTGCGTTAGTCTACAACTTTAGTCAGAGAGACATGTTACACAGTGACGGTAGGCTTGACTCAATGCTATCCCAGAAATCCTTCCTGTAATATGCAAATTTGGCTGTCCAATCAGAGGCGGCCAAATTTGCATATTACAGGAAGGATTTCTGGGATAGCATTGAGTCAAGCCTACCGTCACTGTGTAACATGTCTCTCTGACTAAAGTTGTAGACTAACTCAAGCAGTAAATCAATTCACTTCTCTTACTAGCTCTGCTTTGCAATAAAAAATAAATAAATAAATAAATAAATACACCATTGGTACAAAGCAAGCCCATTCACTTTTTTATGCTGATCAGAGAATTACAATGGTTTCTCATATGATGTGTGATTCGCGATTAAATATTTTAATCATTTGACAGCACTAATTATTATTATTAGAGACAGTACATGCTGAATTCCGAAACAAGGTAAATAATAACAACGTGAGCTGTAGATATTTATGCTGAAATCCACTCAAAGTAGGGGGCGGGGCACCATCACGCTGTGTCAAGACAAGAACTTTCCTGAGAAATAACGCGAACGTCTGCATCATGCGGGATTTGCGGGCAGGAGCGGGACAAAATATGGCAGGCGTGGGCGGGAGCGGGACTGAAAATCATAATTTTTTTGTGGGCACGGGCGGGAGCAGGACTGAAAATCATAATTCTTTGCGGGCGCGGGCAGGAGTGGGACTGCACAATGCGGGCGCGGGCAGGAGCGGGACTGAAAAATCCGACCCGCGCAGACCTCTAGTCCAGGTGAGCTAAAAATTAAAATTCCTCACATTTCTTAGCATCAAAAGGCCCATATACATTACTTAACACATATACCAACTTTCAAGACAATACCACTCATATTTTTCAAGTCCTGCTCCGGAAACAAAACCTACCCCTAAGACTAACCTGAGAGACTAAGTCTGAAATTGTTTCCATGGAAACATGAAAAATTAATTTCTCAAATTTCTTAGGATGAAAAGGCACATCTACATCACCTTGTTAATATGTATACCAAGTTTCAAATCCGTATCATGAATAGTTTTGGATATATGCTCCAGAAACAAACATTGCTCTTAGAAACTTAGTCAAAATCTACTTACAGTGGGGCAAAAAAGTATTTAGTCAGTCACCAATTGTGCAAGTTCTCCCACTTAAAAATATGAGAGAGGCCTGTAATTTTCATCATAGGTATACCTCAACTATGAGAGACAAAATGAAGAAAAAAAAAATCCAGAAAATCACAATGTCTGATTTTTAAAGAATTTATTTGCAAATTATGGTGGAAAATAAGTATTTGGTCAATAACAAAAGTTCATCTCAATACTTTGTTATATACCCTTTGTTGGCAATGACGTTTTCTCTAAGTCTTCACAAGGTTTTCACACACTGTTGCTGGTATTTTGGCCCATTTCTCCATGCAGATCTCCTCTAGAGCAGTGATGTTTTGGGGCTGTCACTGGGCAACATGGACTTTCAACTCCCTCCAAAGATTTTCTATGGGGTTGAGATCTGGAGACTGGCTAGACCACTCCAGGACCTTGAAATGCTTCTTACGAAGCCACTCCGTTGCCCGGGCGGTGTGTTTGGGATCATTGTCATGCTGAAAGACCCAGCCATGTTTCATCTTCAATGCCCTTGCTGATGGAAGGAGGTTTTCACTCAAAATCTCACGATACATGGCCCCATTCATTCTTTCCTTTACACGGATCAGTCGTCCTGGTCCCTTTGCAAAAAAACAGCCCTAAAGCATGATGTTTCCACCCCCATGCTTCACAGTAGGTATGGTGTTCTTTGGATGCAACTCAGCATTCTTTCTCCTCCAAACACGACAAGTTGAGTTTTTACCAAAAAGTTCTATTTTGGTTTCATCTGACCATATGACATTCTCCCAATCCTCTTCTGGATCATCCAAATGCTCTCTAGCAAACTTCAGACGGGCCTGGACATGTACTGGCTTAAGCAGGGGGACACGTCTGGCACTGCAGGATTTGAGTCCTTGGCGGCGTAGTGTGTTACTGACGGTAGCCTTTGTTACTTTGGTCCCAGCTCTCTGCAGGTCATTCGCTAGCTCCCCCCATGTGGTTCTGGGATTTTTGCTCACCGTTCTTGTGATCATTTTGACCCCATGGGGTGAGATTTTGCATGGAGCCCCAGATCGAGGGAGATTATCAGTGGTCTTGTATGTCTTCCATTTTCTAATAATTGCTCCCACAGTTGATTTCTTCACACCAAGCTGCTTACCTATTGCAGATTCAGTCTTCCCAGCCTGGTGCAGGTCTACAATTTTGTTTCTGGTGTCCTTTGACAGCTCTTTGGTCTTGGCCATAGTGGAGTTTGGAGCGTGACTGTTTGAGGTTGTGGACAGGTGTCTTTTATACTGATAAGTTCAAACAGGTGCCATTAATACAGGTAACGAATGGAGGACAGAGAAGCCTCTTAAAGAAGAAGTTACAGGTCTGTGAGAGCCAGAAATCTTGCTTGTTTGTAGGTGGCCAAATACTTATTTTACCAAGGAATTTACCAATTAATTCATTAAAAATCCTAAAATGTGATTTCCTGGATTCTTTCCCCCCATTCTGTCTCTCATAGTTGAAGTGTACCTATGATGAAAATTACAGGCCTCTCTCATCTTTTTAAGTGGGAGAACTTGCACAATTGGTGGCTGACTAAATACAACCCCGATTCCAAAAAAGTTGGGACAAAGTACAAATTGTAAATAAAAGCAGAATGCAATGATGAAGTTTCAAAATTCCATATTTTATTCAGAATAGAACATAGATGACATATCAAATGTTTAAACTGAGAAAATGTATCATTTAAAGAGAAAAATTAGGTGATTTTAAATTTCATGACAACACCACATCTCAAAAAAGTTGGGACAAGGCCATGTTTACCACTGTGAGACATCCCCTTTTCTCTTTACAACAGTCTGTAAACGTCTGGGGACTGAGGAGACAAGTTGCTCAAGTTTAGGGATAGGAATGTTAACCCATTCTTGTCTAATGTAGGATTCTAGTTGCTCAACTGTCTTAGGTCTTTTTTGTCGTATCTTCTGTTTTATGATGCGCCAAATGTTTTCTATGGGTGAAAGATCTGGACTGCAGGCTGGCCAGTTCAGTACCTGGACCCTTCTTCTACGCAGCCATGATGCTGTAATTGATGCAGTATGTGGTTTGGCATTGTCATGTTGGAAAATGCAAGGTCTTCCCTGAAAGAGACGTCATCTGGATGGGAGCATATGTTGCTCTAGAACCTGGATATACCTTTCAGCATTGATGGTGTCTTTCCAGATGTGTAAGCTGCCCATGCCACAAGCACTAATGCAACCCCATACCATCAGAGATGCAGGCTTCTGAACTGAGCGCTGATAACAACTTGGGTCGTCCTTCTCCTCTTTAGTCCGAATGACACAGCGTCCCTGATTTCCATAAAGAACTTCACATTTTGATTCGTCTGACCACAGAACAGTTTTCCACTTTGCCACAGTCCATTTTAAATGAGCCTTGGCCCAGAGAAGGCGTCTGCGCTTCTGGATCATGTTTAGATACGGCTTCTTCTTTGAACTATAGAGTTTTAGCTAGCAACGGCGGAAGGCACAGTGAATTGTGTTCTCAGATAATGTTCTCTGGAAATATTCCTGAGCCCATTTTGTGATTTCCAATACAGAAGCATGCCTGTATGTGATGCAGTGCCGTCTAAGGGCCCGAAGATCACGGGCACCCAGTATGGTTTTCCGGTCTTGACCCTTACGCACAGAGATTCTTCCAGATTCTCTGAATCTTTTGATGATATTATGCACTGTAGATGATATGTTCAAACTCTTTGCAATTTTACACTGTCGAACTCCTTTCTGATATTGCTCCACTATTTGTCGGCGCAGAATTAGGGGGATTGGTGATCCTCTTCCCATCTTTACTTCTGAGAGCCGCTGCCACTCCAAGATGCTCTTTTTATACCCAGTCATGTTAATGACCTATTGCCAGTTGACCGAATGAGTTGCAATTTGGTCCTCCAGCTGTTCCTTTTTTGTACCTTTAACTTTTCCTGCCTCTTATTGCCCCTGTCCCAACTTTTTTGAGATGTGTTGCTGTCATGAAATTTCAAATGAGCCAATATTTGGCATGAAATTTAAAAATGTCTCACTTTTGACATCTGATATGTTGTCTATGTTCTATTGTGAATGCAATATCAGTTTTTGAGAATTGTAAATTATTGCATTCCGTTTTTATTTACAATTTGTACTTTGTCCCAACTTTTTTGGAATCGGGGTTGTACTTTTTTGCCCCACTGTATGTAAAAACATGAAAAATAATTATCAAAAACCCAAAATAGCAAAAGGCACCAGTTCACATGTTGCTTGATATGTATATAAAATTTCATGAAGATATCTTCAGTAGTTTTAAAGATATGGCCCAGAAATGAAAACGTGACCGGACGGACGAAACCCATAACCAGGGATCCCAGCAGTAATTGAAAAAAATAGAGGAATGTAAGAAACTATCACCGGGCGGCACGGTGGTGTAGGCTAGTAGTTAGCGCTGTCGCCTCACAGCAAGAAGGTCCGGGTTCGAGCCCCGTGGCCGGCAAGGGCCTTTCTGTGCGGAGTTTGCATGTTCTCCCCGTGTCTGCGTGGGTTTCCTCCGGGTGCTCCGGTTTCCCCCCACAGTCCAAAGACATGCAGGTTAGATTAACTGGTGACTCTAAATTGACCGTAGGTGTGAATGTGAGTGTGAATGGTTGTCTGTGTCTATGTGTCAGCCCTGTGATGACCTGGCGACTTGTCCAGGGTGTACCCCGCCTTTCGCCCGTAGTCAGCTGGGATAGGCTCCAGCTTGCCTGCGACCCTGTAGAAGGATAAAGCGGCTAGAGATAATGAGATGAGAAACTATCAGCAGGGGTCAAGGGGGCTGCCTGAAGCTGTTGAGATTTTAACATTTAAAGATGCTATAGAACACATTTTTTACATAGATTTAACATAGAAAAGCAACAGAATTTAACCATAATGTGCATCTATTTGATGCCATATTTTGTAATCAATGACATAAGTGGCAAAAAAAAAAAAATTATAAAAATTAGACGAAAATGTAGCTTTGAAAAATATACTTGCCTAAATATTCCACTGATTTTGTTATAACAATAGTATCCATAGTTCATCTCATTTGTTTATTTTTTTTGTTTCAAGTTAATGTCAAAACTAGTCTAATATAAGCCACATTCATTTTTCAAAAATCATGAATATGAGCAGAAATCAAAGATTCAGTAATATTAGATATATACATATGTACAGCAAACACTGGAGATATTTGATTTAAACCTCTCTTTTTGAAAGGTTTCACTGCAAAGGAATTTAATGCTCTTTTCTGGGGTGCATTCTGTCTTTCCTCCAGTTTTCTCTGCTTTTGTTTCTCTGATCTTTCCTTCTGCTTTTCTGATGTTCCTGCAGTGCTCTGAATTAAGTTCAATGCATTAGAAACAAAAGCACGAACGGAGTTAAAACATGTTTTCTAGCAAATGGGCGCAGCCATATTGTTTTCTTGTTCTATCGCGTACAGTCTCGCGGTCAGTGTTGCCAGATACTCCTGACGTTTTCCAGCCCAAAATATGTTCAAAACACGCCAAAATGCACTTGAAACCCCCCAACTGGGCGGAGAACCGCGCAATCTGGCAACAGTGCTCGCGGTATTTACATCAATTTAACTTCCGAGTGTTCCCGAATGTCAACGAGAACAAACGAAGCCGACGAAAACATCGCTAAACAAGCAAACCAAATCAGAACGTATTCTGCTGGTCATTTTACTTAAACATATTTTTAATGGATATACAAGAGATTAAAAAACAAAACACTTTAGCTAGAAAATAGCGGACGTCTGGGATCCCTGCATAACATCACCTTGTTAACATGTATGCCAAGTTTCAAATCCGTATCATGAATAGTTTTGGATATATTCGATGGAAACGAACATTGCTCTTAGAAACTTAGTTAAAATCTATTTATGTAAAAACTTGAAAAATACTTTTTTTTCAAAAATCAAAAACAGCAAAAGGCACCAGGCACCAGTTCTTGACATGTGTACAAAGTTTCATGAAGAGATCTTCAATAGTTTTAAAAGATATGGCCCGGAAACAAAAACGTGACTGGACGGACGGAACCCATTTCTATATCCCTCACCACACTTCGTTTGGGCGGGGGATAAAAAGATGCTTGTCAGGAAACTGTTATAGCCATTAAAATGAAATGATAAAAGGAACCGACTTGTCTGATGGACGTTCTGTAACATTAAATTACAACAAAACAAACATGCATTTGTGCTTTGCATCAGGACACATCACACCACCATGTCATTGAATCATTTCCTAGAACAGCATGCCCAAGTGTTTTATGTTTTCCTTCCTAGCAGAAAGATTGACGAGGACGAAACTGGAGATGAAAATTCCCAATAAATTATCGAGAGCTTGTGTAAACAGAAGCTGATGCTTTATGAGAAAAAGCTGCTGACAGCTTTTGATGTATCCAATTTTAAGCCATAAACTCTAAACAGATGAAAAGCCTAAGGCAAAAAAAAAAACCCACAACATGACAAGTGTCTAGAAATTGCAGCAGCTCAAAAATAAAAACTGCGTACTCCAGGAACAAAAGTACTACATAAGCCAAATTATATACTGTAGGTGTCATTTTTGAGCCAAACACCTACATATTCAGTTTTACAAGACATTTGTGATAAATGTGAAAGTGTATATTTCTGGAAAATATAATTCTGAAGTCTGAATGAAAGCCACAAAGCCCAGTGGGATTTTTTTTTTTTTATGGCTGGTATCTGGATAAAGCTGCACATCAAATACTATCGGAATCAAATACTGCAAATGCAGCAGGGTGACTGGTCACAAGTCCCATTATATATGCTGTGCGAAGGATTTCCTGTGTGCATCAGATAGATCCGGTTCCAGATGGAAAGCTCATTATCATAAATCATTAGCACTAAAGTTGTGAACAGCACCAAGCACCAATTACACGGCAGATAAAAACCCATCCAGCTGGAGTCTTTTGGGGGGGGGGGGGGGGGGGGGGGGGGGAATACGAGAATACAAAAACACAAAACCCACACAAACAAGCTCCAGATGATCAGATTGTAAAGTGTTCTAATGGATGATCTGGTACATATGCATTATCCAAATCCAGAACTAGCCATACCAGCATCTGTTCAATAGAATCTTTAAAACTATCATACATGATCAAATCAAACTCAACACTCCTAACGTGAATGCTGGATGTTCCACTTTAGACTGTGTGCTATATAGGATTTGCTTTATATAGAGGAAAAGTTCCCAATTTAAAAATCAGCATTGTAACTGTGCACGTGTGTGTCGGATCTAACAGATTATGAAATGCATCCTATGGGAAACAGAATAATTACTTTCTCCGAACGAGGACATTCAGTCAGGTAGGTAGGAGTGTGTGCAAGAGAGAAAGAAAGACACAAGGAAAATTATTTCACACTATCCCCTCACTGAGCCCTCTCTCTCCCCTCAACACGACATATCTATTTATCCATCTCTCCATCCTCAGACCTGTCTCTACTCCTCATCTCCTTGTCCTGTGGTCATCACAACGACACTGAAACAAAAACACACTCTACCAGGACGTCTGGCACTGTTCACTCTGTGTTGATTCACCTGGTGTGAATCAACAGTCTCAAATGTGTCCTCAGTGAACACGTGATTGCATTTCACCCATTAATTGTGTTCCTGCAAAAAAGAGATTTAATACTACAAAATACCTGCAGAAAACATCTGGAAACCTGGTAGCACTGGTGATGCCTTGTGCTTTTATTCATCAGGATGTGTCAGTGTGCACTACAACTGGAATGTAAATGTAGCCAAACGTAGCCACTCATTTGGGTCTTTTTCCCCAAACCAAATACAACCAGAAGTCTGGAAGCAACAGTAAGAGATGAGTGCGTCATCAAACACACAAGGAAACTACGACATTTGAGTTTGCAACATGTGTAGCTCGTAGAACAGATTTTTCCCCCTTTTCACAATTTACCAAATTAAAAAAAAAAACAAAACACACACACTAAATTTAACTGTCCAGAATTGTCCAAAACCCTCATGTATAGAGTCATGAGCTTTAGGCAGTGACCAAAAGGATGAGATCGTGAATACAGGCGGCTGAAATGAGCTTTCTCCAGAGGGTAGTCCGGGAGCCATGGGGTCGGACCCGGAATTTTTGGTTAAAGTTTTTTTTTTTGCTTTATCTTATAGATTTGAGGTAGCTCTTCAAGATTTAAGAGGGTGCCCGGTGATATCCCTTGGGCAATTTAATATATTAACCCTTTAATGCCCTATTTGCCCAAATAATGGAAGAAAATACAAAAAAAATAATATCAGTGCAAATACTGATATTAAATGCACCAAGTTGGCTGTATCTGATAGGTATTCACATTTTTCTCTATATTTGTCATTCAAATACATCAAATGTGGATTAATTAACCCTTTCATAACTTTTCCAAATTAGCAATTTTTATACAAGTATTACATAAACTCTACAGTTAATACAAAATAATGATCAATATCTATGTAAGAACTATACAGCATGCAAAAGAACTATATACAGCATGCACACACACACACTAATGACCAATAACTATGTAAAAGAACTATATACAGCATGCATACACTCACACCAATGATCCACTATGTAAACGAACTATATACAGCATGTATACACTCACACCAGTGATCCACTATGTAAAAGAACTACAGCATGCAATAGAACTATATACAGCATGCATACACTCACACCAGTGATCCACTATGTAAAAGAACTACTGTATATACAGCATGAAATAGAAATATATACAGCATGCATATACATTCACACCAGTGATCCACTATGTAAAAGAACTATATACAGCATGCATATACACTCACACCAGTGATCCACTATGTAAAACTACAGTATGCAATATATCAAGCATGCAAAATGGCATATACAGCATGCGCGCGCACACACAAGAATAGCAAAAGATACTGATTTTCAATTAACCAAATTGGCTGTACAGTATTCACGCTTTACTGTCATTCAAATTAGTCAAACGTGTAATTGACCCTTTCATAAATTTGCAAAATTAACAATTTTGATACAAGAACTACAGTACATAAAGCATGTACGTGCATGCATGCATGCACACGCACACACATACACACACACTAATGAGCAATAATTATGTAAAATAATTACATACAGTATGCAAACACACACAACACACAAACTATTTAAGGAAAGAACTAAGAGTTCAGATGAAAAAAAAAAACCCTCTAAACCCTTTGCCATTGCTTAGTGTCTGTAAAAATATGCTTATGTACTGGATGCCAGCTAGTACAGAGGAGAATGTTAAGTAAACCTTACTCCCCAACGTTTTAAAAGTCGTGCTAGTCAGTGGAAGAGCAGTGTGGTTTGGAGTGGGGGTGAATCGGGGACAATGCCCTGAATTTTACTAGGGAACCAGGAACATTACTATTTCAACAGTCAATATCGTAAAAATAAGCAATCTATTAGCTTAATGTATTAGCTTAAGGAAACCTTACTGCCCAACGTTTTAAAAGTCGTGCTAGTCAGTGGACTGGCTAGTGCACATGACTCTCAGTCCACAAGCAGTGTGGTTTGGAGTGGGGGTGAGGGTAAGGTTAACAGACTTTTGAGATGATAATCGGGGACAATGCCCTGAATTTTACTAGGGAACCAGGGACATTACTATTTCAACAGTCAATATCGTTAAAATAAGCAATCTATTAGCTTAATGTATTAGCTTAAAAAAATCAGTGACTAGTATTTACTAGGTGAGAGTTGGGTGTGCTAGCCAGTGTTGTGAAACTATGGGTCTAGTTCACTGGTGAGCAGTGAGTACATGTCACTGCTCTTTCATGATTACAGTCAAATAGTTTCTCTGCTTAGCTTATGCGTGCTGTGATCTTTTGGGGGCAGTGTGATTGACAGAGTTAGCAAGATAGCTACACAAGTTGGCTTGAATTAGCGAATTGTGTCCCTCATATGCCCCTGCAGAAGTAAACACAAGGATGACAATGGAGTGTATGCCCAATAATTTAAGGCTCACATTAACAACCAAAGTAATAGAGTAATAAAGGGCTTTTTGGTATAAGCCCCGCCCCCAATTGCATGGCCACACCCCCAACCATGGCTGGAACCCCACCCCCAGGCCTTAAACTCATCCTATTATGTTAACAAACACAAAAATAAGTATGATATATAGACTTTGGTGAACATAAAGTGAAGAATGTCAAAATGTCAGAATTTAGGCTATGACTGCAGCACATCCAACAATAAAGGGCCAATATCCGGAATTGCCCAAGGGATATCACCGGGCACCCTCTCTTATCTTAATGAGTAGACCTTGGACAACAACAAACAGCAAAAAAAAAAAAAACTTTAACCGACGAAGCCAGGTTCAGCCAAATTTGGGCCTTTGGCTCCCGGACTAAGGGTGGCTGGGTTCACCCTCAAGATAGGGTGAGGAGCTCAAACATTTGGAAGAATCTCTGAGTAGAGCCGCTGCTCCTTCATGTCGAAAAGAGTCAGCTGAGGTGGTTTGGAAAACCTGTGGAGGTTTTCTGGGCACGTCCAACTAGGAGATCTTGGGGTAGACCCAGAACACGCTGGAAAGATTTTTTCTTATACGCACGCTAGGGTTGGGCGGTATTACGGTAAGAAGGTATCCCGAGGTATCCAAAAGTACCAACGGTATCGGTCTCATTACCGTCATTTTAAAAAAATATACAATATCTAAATAAATATGGAGTACATGAGGTCATAATATAAAATAATAAATTGAAGATCATCCCGAATAACTGTGTGATCGTATTTTCACTAATTCTATCAGTTTCCTAAAGTAGTTCTCATCGCGTGCAGGGTTGTTTATGTCGTTACCATGGCAACCCTGCGTGACATTTGGAGTCTGACAGAAAGCTTCGCAAGAGACTGAGACCGCGGTTGAAAGATGGCAAGTCAAGATAACGAGTTAGTGGCAAAAAAAAAAAAATACAACATCGGCAGTGTGGCAGTATTTTGGTTTCAAACCAAACGAAAAGGAAGAGCCAGCAATAATGTAAATGACCGCGCAAAATCGAAAAAAATCTAATATGTCCCCTAAGGCACACCATAGCCTGGGGTACTCCACTTCCACGAGATCTCTCCAATGAGTTGTGTTTTGAGAAGGTTACATGAGTAACAACAAGGTAAAATAATATAACGTATGACATTTGGGATGTGGGTAATAAACGTTTGAAATGTCATCTACTGAAGAAACGGAAGAAAACATCGTAGCGTAAACTGTTAGGTTTCTGGTGGGAATTAGCAATGCGCTTGCTATCTTTGTTGGGTGTGTTAAACCGTATGGATTTAAGTGGAATAATTGTAAGGAGTTATGTGATCAAGACAACGTTTTAAGCAAGGTAAGACCATTTGATTATTAATTTCCCCGCCATGGCATGACGTGGGCCCATATGATTTTGCCTTGTGCAGCTATCACGCATTTGAATTAGGTTCGCCTGATTTGCGCTGAAGAATATGGTTTATCGCGCAGTCTAAACGGACTTGGGTGTTGGTTGATTCTTTTTCTTTTCTTTTTTTTATTTCCCATGCTTGAAAGGGTATGATCCTGCTCATCGTGTACTTTTTTTTTGATGGAGTAGGTGAAATAGTGCTGCAAATGGCGTTTCAACGCAGACGTGTAAACGACAGTTGAATGCTATTTTCAAGATGAAGGAAGAGTTGCGTGATGCTTTGAAATATCTCTTAATCCATTAATCAATGCACAAAATTTGCTTTGCTGCTTAATCCATACCACAATGCACATAATTCGCTATGCTGCTTTTAAATAGTACATTTGAGGCATAGGCGCAGGTCTGGACAAGGTCCGCATAGGCGCACGTTACACAGTAGGCCGAAACAAAATATTTTTTTCTTGGTAATACCGTATACCCCGGGAAAACACAGACAGTTTAAAGGTATCAAAATTTGGATACCGCCCAACCCTAACGCACGCGCACACACATATACACACACACATACATAATTGTGGCAGCGGGGGGCGTGGCCAAGCAGCAATCTGTGAATGGAGGGCAGGGTCGGGGAAGGTAAGTGGCCAAGTCATTCCACCTGCTGTCAATTAATGTGTGTGTGTGTGGGGGGGGGGGGGGGGGGGGGGGGGGGGGGAGAATATGGGTGTTTGTTACAGGGATGGAGCATAAAAGGAGAGAGCAGAGAAAAGGAGCTCTCTCCCTGACCACAACGCATGTGTGAGTGAGTGAGTGAGTGAGCAAGCGAGTTATTTTAGCTTTTCAGCTTGCTTTCCAGCTTCCTTTCACTCAAATCACTCACACGCATTGTGGTCGGGGAGAGAGCTCCTTTTCTCTGCTCTCTCTCTCCTTTTATGCTCCATCCCTGTAACACATACATTAATTGACAGCAGGTGGAATGACTTAGCCACTTACCTTTCCCGACCCCACGCCGCCACAATTTTTTTTATTTATATATGAGAGAGAGATACACACATGCGCACGCATGTGTATATCTATACATCTGTGTGTGTATATATGTGTGTCTCTCTCTCTACCTATCTATCTAGATAGATAATATGTATATATATATATATATATATATATATATATATATATATATATATATATATATATATATATATATGTGTGTGTGTGTGTGTGTGTGTGGACAACCCCAATTCCAAAAAAGTTGGGATGCTGTGTAAACTGTACATAAAAACAGAATGAGAAGATTTGTAAAATCATGGAAACCCTATATTTCATTGAAAATAGTACAAGAACAACATATCAAATGTTGAAACTGAGAAATTTTATTGGTTTTGAAAGATATATGCTCATTTTGAATTTGATGTCAGCAACATGTTTCAGAAAAGTTGGGACAGGGGCAACAGATGACTGAAAAAGTTGCGTAATGCTAAAAAAAAAAAATAATAATAATTTGGTGAACTGGCAACAGGTCAGTAACATGATTGGGTATAAAAAGAGCATCCCAGAGAGGCAGAGTCTCTCAGAAGTAAAGATGGGGAGGGGTTCACCACTCTGAAGGACTGCGTGGGCAAACAGTGCAACAATTTAAGAATAACGTTCCTCAATGTAAAATTGCAAAGATTTTGGAGATCACATCATCTATGGTCCATAATATCATTAAAAGATTCAGAGAATCTGGAGAAATCTCTGTATGCAAGAGACAAGGCTGAAAACTGACATTGGATGCCTGTGACCTTCAGGCCCTCAGGAGACACTGCATTAAAAGCAGACACATGTCTGTAGTGGAAAATCACTGCATGGGCTCAGGAACACTTCAGAAAAACCATCGTCTGTGAAAACAGTTAATTACTGCGTCCAGTTAAAACCAGATATAAACAATATCCAGAAACACCAGCGCCTTCTCTGGGCCTGAGCTCTTTTATGATGGACTGAGGCGAAGTAGAAAATTGTCCCGAGGTCTGATGAATCAAAAGTAGAAATTCTTTTTAGAAATCATGGACACCACGTCTTCCAGGCTAAAGAGGAGAAGGACCATCCAGCTTATCAGTGTACAGTTCAAAATCCAGCATCTGTGATGGTATGAGGGTGCATTAGTGCATATGACATGGGTAGCTTGTACATCTGGGAAGGCATCATTAATGCTGAACGATATATACACGTTTCAGAGCAATATGCTGCCATCCAGACTAAATCTTTTTCAGGGAAGGCCTTCCTTCTTTCAGCAAGACAATGCCAAACTGCTTTCTGCACATATTAAAACTGCATGGCTCCATAGTAAAAGAGTCCGGGTGCTAAACTGGCCTGCCTGCAGTCCAGACCTGTCTCCCATTTAAAACATTTGGTGTCTTATGAAGTGCAAAATAAGACAAAGGAGACCCCAAACTGTTGAGCAACTGAAATTGTACATCAGGCAAGAATGGGACAACATTTCTCTTTCAAAACTACAGCAATTGGTCTCCTCAGTTCCCAAACATTTACCGGGTGTTGTTAAAAGTAGATGTGATGCAACACAGTGGTAAATACTGCCGTCTCAAAAGTAGCCGGTCACCGGCGGCAAATCGCCGTCTGTGGCTTGTTATGCCGCCGGCTATTGTCAGTCGAGTCACAAAATTTAACATTAAATATTTCTGACGGCAAAAAAAAGTTGTGAACGTAAATTACATCCACTATGTCATGCATGTCCGTTGCTGCGTCAACTTTGTTTACATCCTTGACATGAGTGCAGCCATTACTGCCCCTTGTGCCATATGTAAGCCGTACTCTGATTGGCTTAGTGTTCCATGGACTGTGAATGGTTCATACCATCATGTGACTCACAAATGGCGACGAAGAGAGTTGCAAGCGGCTCCATGCTGGATGCGTGGCTAAAAAGGTCTAGAGGGAAAGGTAAGTACGTTTTGAACGCAAATTTATTCTGTCATTGTGTTGATATAGAAAAATAAATACGTCTTAGTCCACCGTTTCTCAGCTTTGCTTAAGACATTATAATCGCAGATCATAAAGTTGACTCTGCGTTTGACAGCTGCTCGAAAAAACAAACTGCGTGCGTAACAATGCTAATCAAGCTTAAGCTAGACGACCCGCCTCAAATACCCGTCCCGGGTAAATGTTATCCCAATTTTAGATGACCTGTTCCAAACCATCCCGCCCCATGAAAAATTCGTACTTGCATATCTCTCTCTCTCTCTCTCTCTCTCTCTCTCTCTATATATATATATATATATATATATATATATATATATATATATATATATATATATATATATGAGTGATTCCACGCTTATGGGTACTGAAATGGGGACATGAACTTATTTTTAAAAATTCACCTAAAACCATTTCTTTTTTTTACCATCAGGTCACAAAACATGTAATCTTTAATGAATGATATGTTAAAAGACAACTTTAATTTTCTGAGATGTAATAAAAACATATTTATATGCCAAAGTCAGAACGTAACAGAAGTGTTGTGGACATATATATTCTCAATTTTAACAATGTAGAATTACTTTTTGAAACATAGGAAGGTGATGTTTTAGCAAATATAATTAATAAACATGTGTAGTAGAATAAACATACACATTCTTTCAATAAGATTAACATGGTATATAGCTAGATTGTAATTAATTTGTAACAGACGCGAGATTGACAATCGTAACAGAAGTAATGTAACAGACATCATTTTGGAACTCTCTCTCTCTCTCTCTATATATATATATATATATATATATATATATATATATATATATATATATATATACACACACACACACACACATATATACATACATACACACACACACACACGTATAATATTTGTTGTGCCTAACCCGCACTAAATAACTAGATTTATATAATTTCTATTCAGTAGGCCCCTACATGATTAGGTTGATGAGATTTGGATAAAAGTTATTTTCAATAGAAATGCTGAGACTGTCAATGAGTGCTGCTAGCTGCTGTTTTTTTTGGACTACTTATGTGTTTGTTTGCAAATATTTCTGAAATTTGATAAAATGACTGAGGTATGGTTTCATATTTCAAGTTTCCAAATAGTATTGATTACCCTTTATTTTCACTGTTAAAAGTTACCAGAGGCCACCATTTCTCAGTGCATTTCATAAAATTTTCCGTGCCCAAAGGGGGGCACACCCCCCTTTGAAACCCCCCCCCCCCTGCACGCTTTGCGTGCATTATGTCTGCCACTGGCAGACATTTTACCATTTTGCACCCTGCTGTAAATTATTTGTACCCTGCTATTCTCCCAAACTTTGAAGCCCCTGTAAATATGCCCCTGTCCCAACTTCTTTGAAATGTGTTGCTGACATCAAATTCAAAACGAGCATATATATTTAAAAAAAACAATGAAATTTCTCAGTTTCAGACCTCTTTTAGTGACTGGATGCTGGATGGAGAGTAATGCTCAACTTGTCTCTTCAGAATTCCCCATAGGCGTTTGATTGGGTTCAGATCAGGAGACATACTGAACCACTGAATCACTTATCCTGTTCTTCTTCAGAAATCCAACAGTGGCCTTAGATGTGTGTTTAGTCATGTTGGACAAGTGCACAACGACCAAGGGCACGGAGTGATGGTAGCATCTTCTCTTTCAGTATAGAGCAATACATCTGTGAATTCATGATGCCATCAATGAAATGCAGCTTCCCGACACCAGCAGCACTCATGCAGCCCCACATAAGGACACTGCCACCACCATGTTTCACTGTAGGCACCATGCATTTTTCTTTGTATTCCTCACCTTTGCGACGCCATACAGTTTTGAAGCCATCAGTTCCAAATTTATCTTGGTCTCATCACTCCAGAGTATAGAGTCCCAGTAGTCTTCATCTTTGTCAGCATGGGCCCTGGCAAACTCTAGGTGGGCTTTTTTGTGCCTGGGCTTTAGGAGAGGCTTCTTTCGTGGACGGCATCCATGCATGCCATTCCTCTGCAGTGTACGCCGTATTGTGTCACGGGAAATAGTCACCCCAGTTTGGCTTTCTACTTCTTTAGATAACTGCAGTGAACTTGCATGCCGATTTTCTTCAACCCTTCTCATCAGAAGACGCTCCTGTCAAGGTGTTAACTTCCGTGGACGACCTGGACGTCTCTGTGAGATGGTTGTAGTTCCGTCTTTCTTAAATTGTACCACTTTTGCTGCAATATTCTGATAAGTAAAGCTTTGCTGATCATCTTGTAGCCTTCACCTTTGTGGTGGAAAGAAATTATTTTCTTTGGGGAATTCTGAAGAGACAAGTTGAACATCACTCTCCATCCAGCCACTAAAAGAGGTCGTTGTTGAAGAATGGAAAAAGATTGATGTTGCAAAATGTCTCCAACTTGTTCATTCCATGCCTAGAAGACTTGGTGCTGTCATTAAAAATCATGGAGGCCATACAAAGTACTAGATGTAGTAGTTTTTGTTGTGGGGTGTACTCATTTTTGCACCACCCTAATTTGAGTAAAACTGAAAAAATGTGTAATCCAAGTTATATTATTAACCTTACTTTCACGTTATAAGTTACAGATGTTATATTAAACTTTGTCTTGTCAACATTTTGGATACACACACACACACACACACACAGCGCTCACTGTAAATGAGTACACCCCCTTTGAAAAGTAACATTAGAGTGGTGCCTGTCAATGTGTTCATTGAGATATTGTTTAAAATGTTACTTTCATACCTGCAAACTCATGAGGGTTGAAAAAGGTGACAAACTACCGGTAACCCCCCGGCCCCCTTAAACAGCGCGCGATCAAGGAAAATAAAGGGAAAAGACAACATTTAAAACAAAGACAAGATTTATTCATTTTTAGCTGTGCAATTTTCAGTTTTGCATCTGACACCTCATTACATTACCATTAAGGAAGGAAAAGTATAAAAAGTTTGAATTTAAAAAAGTAACTTTTGAAGTGTGACACTGGAAACTTTCTTCAGCAGACCAGTTTATCATTTTTTAGACCTTTTGGCCCGAACAAGCCGTTCAAGGGCACGTTTATGCTGCTCTGCCATGTGCCTCTTTCGCGCCATGCTATCCTTCTTCACCACCTCTGCCCTATTACCAGCAGCACACCAAATTCAGCCCTCCTTTCCTTCAGTGCTGCCAAATTCATGGTGTGAGAGTGTGTGTGTGAGAGAATCTCTCTCTCTCACTCACACACACTCACTCACACACTCTCTCTCTCTCACACACACACACTCACTCTCACGCACAACTAACTGGTTCTCTGAATACAACCGAGATCAACACATATTACGTTATAATTTTGACAATCCCACCAATAGTTTCACATAAAAATTATTTCTCTTACCCAAAACATGCGTTTATAGATCCTTATGTTCAACAAAAAATGACTTTATTCAAACTGATTTGACATTTTTTTTGTTTCAGCCCACAGAAACATCTTCCGTGTCGCGCGTTCGGTTCAAACGTAACAGCCCCGCCCCTTGCGTCTTACGTCATAAAAACGCGACTCACAGACCACCAAATCACAGGTACCAAAAAAAACACCCTAAAGCCTCTTTAAATCGCACTCATCGTAACACAGCTTTCTCCGCATACTAAAAATGTTTTTCCGTCTCCAGATGTAATATAGAGTTCTGGAAAAAATCAGAAAATATGATTCCGTGAGCTGTTTTCAAGACTCAGTGTCCCGTTCTGCATTGCATTTGGATGATCTCTGCCATCCTCCTATACACACCCGTATTCAAGAAAACCCCGCCTCTGTTCAGTTACAATTCGTGGATACTGTCCAGCGTTCTGTAAGACTATTGGCTCGTTGGAATGTCATCCAATCAGAGAGACGTTTGAAGTATGAAGAAGGTGGAAATGGTCTGAATGTGGGTGTGAGGAGAAAAGTAGTAGTAGTACTTTGAAGTAGTAGTACATTGAAACCAAATGTTCGGCAACGTAGCCTCGCGCACCCCCCCCCAAAAAAAAAAAAACCTTCGGATCTACACGATTCACACAAGTGACCTATTTTGGGATCAAAACGGCGAATTTCACCGAAAGGTGACTAGTTTGCAGGTATGTATTTTTCAAAGGGGGTGTACTCATTTACACTGAGCACACTATATATATATATATATATATATATATATATATATATATATATATATATATATATATATATACACACACATATATACACACATTATATATATATATATATATATATATATATATATATACACACACACATATATACACACATTATATATATATATATATATATATATATATATATATATATATATAGAGAGAGAGAGAGAGAGAGAGAGAGAGAGAGAGAGAGATAGATATATATATACACACACACACTATATACACACACATTATATACACACACTATACACACACACTATACACACACATTATATATATATGTGTGTGTATATATATATATATACACACACACACATATATATACACACATATATACACACATATATATATATATATATATATATATATATATATATATATATATATACACACACACATATATATATATATATATATATATATATATATATATATATATATATATATATATATATATATATATCACACACATTCGGCATGTCATGATAAATTTTGTTGGACGATATATTCTCAAATTATTGCGATAAACGATATTATTGCGGACGTCTTTTCAAGACAATTTTATGCCAGTAGTAGAATGATGATGATCATGCAAATACACCCTTTCGAAGAACAGTGAACTTTTAATTACGTCAACTTATTCAACAGTGGAACGTAAAAAATACATCAATATAAATGAATAACCTAAAGAAATAAAACAATCAAACAAACCCACTCACAACAAAAACAATAAATAAAATACAATCTATGTCTCTTAAAAATTGCACTTAAGTAAATATTAACTTGGCACAGGATAATAAAGACATTCTTTTCTTCACAGGCAACATTCTGCCAATCCAGTTTCTCAAAGATTAGTACCCAGATAAACAAAAAGTGCAAAATAACGTATTGCCAGCTATCATTTGGATAAAAGTAACAATTAGAACGAGATAACCTGTAGGCAAGGGTGTAGGTTTGGTATTAACATTGGTGGGACATAAACCCTATGCCAACTTCAGGTCAACATTAGAGGGTCACAATATTTTGCTCTGTTGTGTTCCACCAAAAGAGTATCCATCATCTCTCCAAAGTCCAGACTTTTAAAATTTGAAGTTCAGAACTGTAGTAATTCATTAATAATTATAATCATAATCATCATCATCATAATAATAATAATATGCAATTCATTTGATTAATTGCAAATCTTGCATGTGATGATTAACTCATTCTACCAATTTGCAAATGTGTTTTATAAGCAAATAATGCATTGTCGGGAGGGTGTATGTTCCTTTCCCTCATAAATGGAAGTAAAACGCATACGGAGCCTTAAACACTGCATTACATTAGGCTGGCAGGGGGGAGTAGGCTATCTTCTGTGTGATCTTAAACTAGTTTTTGAATGCTAGTTTAAGCTGATATGCGACTGATCTAACGGTAAAACAAAAAACCTTCCCCTTCAGTGCATTTCTGAGTGCAAGCCTACCCCAATATTGCATTGTGATGCTCTTCTGCAAAACATAAAAAGGTTTTCAGGTCACTTCATGTTGAACAGAGCCCAAAAATAAATGCCATTTGCCCATCACAGCAAGTGCCCAGATATGCCCTCTGCACATTTACATTAAAAATAACTTTATAACAATTTATCCATTTTAAATGTTATGATATTGCTAAAAATAGGCTTACCTGGACACAACCATTTGCACTGAAACTGGATGTCTACTGGCACACGAGTATGCCATGTACCTTTGCTACACAGAGCCATCAAATAAAGGCTTCTAATTCTTAAATAAATATCAGCAGGCACCACTGTGTGCTTGCTTGCGCTCCCTCTCTTCACTACTTCAGATGGGTTGAATACTGAGAAAGAACATCACTGTGCTGTAATGTTTATGACAACTAAAGGCTTCTAATTCTAAAAATCTCATCAGAAATTTTCTGGAACCACGTGATTTTTCCTGGCAACAAAATCCGTGAATCAACAGAATTAATTTTTGTTAAGTTTGGTAAATCTCACTTGACTAGATAATGCATACGCAGTACTGACACAGGTACTAGTAAACAATCCCGCTGGCATAACAATTTTTTGCCGTCTCAAAAGATTGTTTTTATTCACTGAGAAAAGCAAACAAAAGAATGTCACGAAAAACGATCAGGCTTATTTTTACACCCAAACACTTGACACTTGGGTATCTTTAGAGTTAACAGCAATTTAGAAGTGATATATCCATGAGATCCACTTGCCTCACTGAGTCATGTTTGGAGTCTGTGACGTCATGATTTGTACTCCGAATGTGATATTTGAAACTCGGAGAGAGAAAGATGTCAGCACCCAGGGACATTGTTTTTCTTTTAAAATAAAATCTGTATACAAGTACAAATATTAATGAGTGAACACTCAAATAAGTTTTGTATGGATATTATCTATCCATATGAAGGAGCTTACTTTTGGGTTTAAAGCAGAAACTGCGAAAAGCTTCCGCACATCTGATAATTTTACTGTTGATCTGCTGCTCAAACGCCACTGTACTGACTGGTGGAGCATTTTTAATCAATTGCTAATCACTCAAATTACTAGTATGTTAAGATGTGAATTTTTGGGTACAAATTATCTCTTTCCTTAATAAATAAATAAATCCTGAAAGTACTGATACATGTCTGCATCCCAAATAAATAAAGTGCTTTAAAAGAAATATTTATGACATCTTTAAAGTAGGATAATTGAGTCGAGAGAAGAGCACTGGATAAAATTAAATGTAAGATGGTGACCGGGGCGGGGGGGACTTCCGAAAGTTCAGTTAATATCACGAAGTTTAAAACAACTGTCGATCATTCTGGATTCAAATGCTGATTAGCTCATAAGCCATTTTACTGTGATGTTCCTGAGTGATGAGATACCCTGTGCCGACATCAGGCAAACATCACCGAAAAAAATGTGGATCGGATATCAGGTCCTCTAACAAATAGCACAGACTGGAATTGAATTTGGAAAAGAAATTGATTTTGAGAAACTGGGTTTTGGTAGCAGAGAAGAAGTTGCAGTATCATGCAGCCTCTCGTGATGACTCGTACCAGCATACGACGCTGTGAAGGTTTCCAGGTCTGTAGTACTGCTGAAACCACTTCCAATCAGAGATCATGCAGGATGAAGTGCTCCCCTTCCAGAAGCAATAAAAGATTAAAAGTGTAATCTGAGAAAATCTGTGGGAACCATGCAGAACCACAACAAGTCTCCTAATGACACTTCCGAAAGCAGGAATTGCAGCAGAGAGATGGAAATGCCAAACATCTGCACAAACAATCCAGGCATTCAAAATGAAAGTCTCAATGGCTATAAAAAAAGGTTGGGGACTGTGTGTGTTAGCTGAATTTGATGAATCAGTGGGCATTCAGAAAAAGCAAGAACTCATTTGAGATGCTCAATTGGAGTCATTTCGCTTCAAAAGCCCCAGTAATAACCTGCAAATTAAAGTGTGTGTGTGTGTGTGTGTGTGTGTGTGTGTGTGAGAGAGAGAGAGAGTGAGTGAGTGAGTGTAAAAAACAGAGAGAAACAGAAATTTGGGACATGCAATGGCGCTCCATCATAATTCTGCATGTTCATAACCTGGTATTTTTATTCCTATAGCTCTCATTCAAACACGAGCGCGATGACCAAACTCACATCCTGTATCTCACCCTGTAAAAATGGAACACTACACATATCATCTGTCTTTCAGAAATAACATTTACGACATGCTCAGGGAATTAAATCTCAGTTGAAGTGGAACATAGACACATGCACTGTGCTATGAGAAAGGAGACTGCACTGCAGTAACCAAACCACTGCCACAAACTGCACCCTTCAGAAGGTGGTCACCTCAAGGTCACCTCATATGGCGCGCAACATGATTTAGGACGCAGCTGGCCTCGAGTCCCCCAACAGCACACAGCAAGACAGCACTGAAGTGCAGAAACCTCTGGCACAATCAAAGGACGGTTCAGCCTGGAACACGCTCCGCTTTTGAATGTTCGTCAGCATCAGGCATGCGTGAAGGCCAGAGGATGGGTGTGGAATTCCACACAGGGGCTTGTGTGTTATTGGGGCTGAGCAAGATGCAACAAAAATTATAATCATATTTCCATTCTCAATCAGCAAAACAGTGCTGTTGCTTTTTCTTTTTTTGGGGGGGAGGGGAAGACACAAAAAACCCACACCATAAAAGTGGTTTATTAATAGTTTATTTACTGTATACTTAAATTTATTAAATTTAAAATTTGAGTTAACTTTTTTTTATTTTAAAAAACAAACCCTGAAAATAATTTTTTTTTACACGTATTACAATTTGAAATATTACGTGCAAAACATTGAGATGAAATCAGCTTCAAGATGTTTCAGTTTGTAAATATTTTAAAAAATAATAAAAATAAAAAATAAACCAACCCCTGTTCCATAATTTATTACAATATTGATAGTCTATCTAAATATGGCCCAGCCTTATGACTCTGCTTGGTTTTGGTTCCATTCCACAAAATAATCTTCAAATTAAATTACAGCTATTGAGTAAGTAATAAACCATTTGGGGGTTTGCTGTTAGAAGAAAATAATCAACACCACGGTACTGTAATGCAGCCTGGGGCAACGTGGTGTTACTGTGACCACCCTAAGGTTGTTTATTTTCCAATAATAGCATGGACCGCAATATTACAATTATGAATTTTATTTATTAACCCTCTGGGGTCTGACGGTATTTTCTGGCACTAATAATTTTGGTATGCTCCGAGGTCAATTTCAACAAATCTAAGCAGCATGTTCAAAGTCATATGCCTTTTTTGTATTCAGCACAAGTTCAGCAACAATAATATGTAGTATGTCATGATTGTACTTTTAAAAAAAATAAATTAAGCTGTTGTAAAAAGCAGTTTTAGAACTGTGTTGGAACATGTGAAAAAACATTACCTTACCCATTGTGACGAACTGCTTTGATCACTTGAGGTGATTCTGTTCAGTCTTAGGAATGCATCAAGCACAAAAACTTAAAGTGCTAGTCTTACAAAAATGACATCGAAGCGAATTAACACAGGAGGAAATACTTGTAATTGGCAACTAAAAAGACTGCAGCTACACTGGCAGCTTGAACATGCTTTCTAGTGTGATTGTGTTGTGCTTGCGCAGAACGGTGTCAGTCCTGCGCGCCTTAGCTCGTGTACCCAAAGGCACACCTTGGGGGCGCGCACCTAATGAGCTCCGGCACGCGCGCCGTTAACAAAGAACACTTGTCTTTAATCACTGAACTATGTTTGGGCTATTTAAGGACTGTGCCCATGCAAGGACAATGCGAAGTATTACGCCGCGTCTAGGAACGCGAAAAATCCGAAAAATAAATTTCTCCATTCGGAAAAACAGAGATTTTCGTCAAATATCCGGATTTCCGGGTAAATCCGGAAGACTTTCATCTATAAACAGAGGCAGGTTGACGCAAATGGATCACGATCTGCTCGTATTCCAGCTGCGATTCACTTCCAATCGGTGCAAATAGTAGCCTGACCCATGTAGAGACTGGCAGTCATGCAACGCTTGAACGACCAATCACAGGTTGAAGCAGGTAGTGGCAGGTAGATGCAGACTGATTCAGGGGAAGACAAGCCTTTAGAGATGTGTAGGTATCATGCCGCCATCTTGGTCTAAGAACTGCAACTACCAGGCAACTTCCGCATTGACTACGTCACGCCTGGGCGGGATCACGTACACATTCCTCAGGTTTCAACAAAAGGACTTGGAACACAGCCATCTTGGCTCTTTCGCGTCGGACTCTAACCGAGACCGACCTAAAAAGAGAACTCATCATCAGACGTCTAAACAGCGCGTTTCCTTCTTTAATCTGCTCCTGATCAAAGTAGATATCGGAAACACGCGATCATCAACTCAAGTGAATTATTAACCGGTTAGCGTACGCGGCTGCGAGCAAAGGCAGTTTTCTAAAGAGCTCTTCTCTTTTCTTTCTTTTAAATCCGTGCATGGTGTTGAACAAAGACTTTGTCTTATCAACTACAAAGATCACCAAAGAAAGCTTCAGAACTTCTCTCTCCCTCACCGAAGACTTCTGACCTCAGGAAGCGCGCGCAACTTCCTCGAGCCTCCAACTTCAGACAGAAGACAAACTTCCTCTACAGTAAGAAAGGCATTGGGCAAACAAAGTTTAAGTCTTAGGGACTAGTTATTTACAGTACTTAATGTGAAGTTGTATGACGTTAAATGAAGTGTATACACTGAATCTTGGTTCTCTATCATTTGTTTGTTGATTTAAAAATTGGTTAATCCATAAGTTGCATGCTCTCTCTCTCCTTTTTAACATCCTAAATTCATTACTCACTCATATCCTGATCTCATTAAGATTTCAGTAACTCGGGTAATACTAGGAAGTTAAGAGAGTTGGCTAGCTGGAAAAGTTTTCCTTCCACTGGACCTCACACGTGTTTTAGATAGCAAAGCAGAACCAGCTCCTTTGTTCTCCAAGGAGCAGATTTGGGCCCTGCCTCCACACACTAAGTTTTGAACACGTGGTCCTGTATCTCAGTATTAGATAAACATCATAAGTCCTGAGTTTAATTCAACCTTGATAGTAATTCTCCTGTTTACATTTAAAGCCATATAAACTACAGATGACTGTTTGAATGTTTAATTTTAATTAAAGCCTTCAGCTTTTACACACTAGGCCTGGAAGCACATGGCTAGTTAGAAATTCTTTTGTTCAGTTAGCTCACAAGCTAAAACTGCTTACACACACACACACACACACACACACGTGCTCACTAAACTTTGAGGATTCCCCTCCTCCAAGATTGCAGATAGCACATCCTGGTACGGACGCATTCCAACTTCGAGAGAGCGCCAAGGTCTCTCTCTCTCTCTCTTTTCTCACACACACACACACACACACACTGTTTACAGAAGATTTCAATTCTGCTGCTATTAGATTGTTCAAATTTTTTCCTTTTCTTTTTATTAAAATTTTTATTATCTTTTTATAATAAACATTATTATTAAAATTGTGTCGTTGTCTGTTGTTCTAAATACTTGAAGTCGCCCACATTGTCAAAGAACTCCTAAGGTGTATGAATAATTAATTAGATGCAGTTTGGTAAGTGATAAATTTGAATTATCAAATTTTAAATGATTCTTCACTTGATTCTATAAATGATTCACTAAATGATTCACCGAATGATTCACTAAATGATTCACCAAATGATTCACCGATTTGATTCACTGACTCGATTCACTTCAACCAATTCAATGAGACTGATTCTATGGTATGATTCAATTCAAATGAATCAAATTAAACGATTCAATAGGATTGATTCATTTTAACTATTAACCTTCAAATTTAATGAGACTGATTTCATGTAATTATTAAAGAGTGATCATTTGATACCAATCTACATATCCATAATCATTAATTACACCTACAGACGGCTGCGATGCATTGCAGGTAGACGCCGAATGCACCTGCAAATAGTTTACAACAACCTGCGAGCAGTCTAATGGCTTTTTTCTTTTTAAAAAAAGGTTTTCTGTGCGCTGCGTCAACCTGCATCTGCTTCCAACCAGTTGTGTCCTGTAACAGCTTAAAGAATATATGCAGAACCTTTATTTTTAAATAAATTTCTGAGTGGATAGTATTTCCATCCGTGAACTCTTGTATGCTGCATAAATGGGAATTTAAAAAAAAAAAAATTATATATAATTAATATATATATATATATATATATATACACACAAATAAAATATATAAATAAAAATATATATAAAATAATATATATAAAATAAAAAATATATATATAAAATATATATATAAAAAAAAATTATATATATAAAATATATATATATAAAAAAAAATTATATATATATATATATATATATATATATATATATATATATATATATATATATATATATAAAATATATATATATAGAGAGAGAGAGAGACACACACGTGTGTGTGTACGTACGAGATGTGCGGATGGGTTATTTTTTCATCCGCAACCGCCTCACAAAACCACTATGCGCCCGCTATCCATTTGCACAAACGTTTTTTCACCAATTTTCAAAACCGAGCCCGCCCACCATCCGCCAATTGGAGCCTCGATGGAAAAAAAAAAAAACGTAGCTCATTTATTTCAAATTTTGCTCCATTGGACAACGTGAATGTTCCCTAATTGTTTATAACAACCAACAAACGTCTGTACTCAAACTATAGCAATGCCTATTCCCCAAGTAGGCACTAGTACAGTGTCTGGCTGTTTTCAACTGATAGGCTATCGAAACAAGAGTCATCCACGACCACGAGCCTGCATGTTTGTCTGATAGACGAGACGTGACATACAGCAACTTGCGAATTGTTTGGGCTTTTTTGTGTGTGTGTGTGTGTGTGTGTGTGTGTGTGTGTGTGTGTGTGTGTGTGAGAGAGTGTGAGAGAGAGAGAGCGAGAGAGAGAAGGGGGTGCGGGGGGTGCTCAGTTTAATATCGGAAAAGACCAAATGTGCGACAAGACTGATGAACCTTTATTGATATCAAGCAATGCCAAATCTGTCAAACAGGGATGACATGCAAGAAAAACATGAAAATAAATAGGCCTAACAAAAGAAAATGTGTCACATGCCCTATAGCCATGTGTGTAGTTGAACAGTTTAGGCTAAATAAAAATAGTAGGCCTATGCCTATACCAAAAAATAAACGGCATAGCATCGGCTAACAAACAAAATATCTGCACATGGCCTATAGCCACTTGTGATTTGGTAAGTTGTTGAAATTATTTTAAAAAATATGTTAATACAATAAAATAAACGGCATGGGCCTATGTGCCTACAGTAGCTTATAAACCGTTATCAATCACCCAACACAATCTTCAGAACATAAACGACATCAAAAATACCACACAATGTGTCTAAAGAACAAACAACAAAAGGTGTGTCTAGATTTTTTTCTTTGCACTATGCAAAAATAAAATGGCATCTACTGTGTCGGGTTTTAGGCGAGAGCACCTGGCCTCTATAACGCCCTGCTGCACTGAAGGAGCGCACTTGTTGCTGGAATGCATAAAATTCTCTTGGCGAGGTGCTGTAGTCGTGGAAATGCCTGCCCGTGTTTCTCCCAAAAGGAAAGTAGATTTTCCTCTGCTGATCCATCGATATGGAAGTTTGTGGAGGAATACTCCCCTACTTCATCCACAAATTCACCTCCTGCATCCTCCTCCCATTCTGAGAAGTCAGTCCTTGACTTTTTCAATTGTGCACCACCAGCTATACAAAAGACAGATGAAAAATGTCATAAATACTCCACAATGCAAAGATGCATAATTGGGATCGTGTAATTAAACAGAATAACCTATGCCATATCATACCCACCTTGCTCTGTGCCCGTCATGGGCTCTGGGTTGCTTTCATCTCCCTCATGTCTCACATGGACGCCTCCCTCAGGTAGAAGTTTGCGAACTTGCTTGGTGACTTCTTGTCTGTCATTGTCGGTCAGCATTTTCAGGGACTTAAATTTTGGGTGAAAAGTGGCGATGTTATGAGTAGCTGTGGGGAGCATCTTATCAAGAAGGGCAGACGCACGGGAGAGGAGACTTCTCATGAAAGGCACGTCTCCAAACTTGGGCTTACAGTGTTTAAGTTTAGAAAACCAGAGTAACACCATGTGGATGGTTGGGTAATGTTCCCCTTCAAGCTCACCGATTGCTAACTTGAAAGGGGAGAGAAAGTCGATCACCTGTGTGAGTTGGTCCTGGTGGATCCCATCAAGGCGATGTTCTTGGTCCTTGCTCTCCAGCAGCTCTCGTATGCCCTGGTATTGTGTGCGTATAGATTCCAACATGGTGATTTTGCTCTTCCATCGTACATCACAATCTTGGTGCACAGTGTGCTTGAGGCTGGCCACCGCACCGGTTCTCTTCAGGTAAGCAACAAGCTCCTTGCAGTATTTGATCATGTCCAGAACATTTTGAATGCCATCGACATCAGCATCCTTTGCACTGAACGCATGTCTCAGCACCGTGTTAAGGATGTGTGCGGAGAACGGAATCCAATGGTAGCATCGGAGCGCGGCCTTTATATTGGGCCCCGATCACTGACAAAAACTGTTTTGTCGGGCTGTATTCTGTAGGAAGCCAACACACTGGTAATTTGCTCATGAAGGTTTTCACTGTTTTTTCAGCATAGGGTCAAATTCCACCGTTGCCAAAACACGGTTTACCAGCTTCCATTCGCAGATGTAGTGGCACGTAAGGACAGCGTATGCCCTCTTTTTAAACTCATCCGTCCACATATCTGTGGTTATGGCAATACCGCCGTTGGTACTTAGAGCTCTCTGGATGTCGTCCGAAAGTTTCTGTTTATCAATGGATGCCTGCTGCTTTGCCCGATCACATACAGTTTGCCTATGTGGCAAGATGGCAGCAGCGTCAACTGTACCGAATTTGGCACCTATGTCAATCAACGTCTGGGCCACTTGATGGAATCCTTCACCAGATACTGTGT
>NC_083579.1:23366970-23369470 GCF_027579695.1 Neoarius graeffei | reverse complement strand
GAAGTGAGCTGAAAAAGGGTAGTGGAAAAGGGCCATATGTGTCAGTCCTGTGATGACCTGGCGACTTGACCAGGGTGTACCCCGCCTTTCGCCCGTAGTCAGCTGGGATAGGCTCCAGCTTGCCTGCGACCCTGTAGAACAGGATAAAGCGGCTAGAGATAATGAGATGAGATGCACTACAACACACGCATATCAACCAATCTGCTCATCAGAAATAGAAGAAATATTTACACTTACTCGAGTTGATCTTCGGCTGGATCAAGTCAAAGTAAAAAATGACACCGCTCAGTGTCGCAGCTCTCAAAAGTGAATTGAATCGCTGTCTTGAATCATCTGAAGCGCATAAAATCCACATGCCATCAAGTTTTACCTCCAAACAGTCTAAACTTTGGCTGACATATTTTATCCTGTTTACGGTGGGCGTTCCCACCGCGAAAGAGACACCAATAAAAACCGAAAGAGTGAAAGTGATCATCATGCCTTTACCATGTGAATAGTCTTTTATGAATGTGTAAGTGCGTGTTCAGCACTCCAACTCCGGTGTGACTGAGCAAGGTGACAAGTTTTATGTTTCATCTAATTTAGGTAATTTAAAGCATATATTTTTTGGGCAGTAGGCACATAGGAAAGTGTAAAGTATCAAGTTTGTCAATATGTTTATCATGCTTGTATGATTAAAAACTTGGATATTTATCCAAATACATGACCTACTCATTCTAAACCTGCCAAGCTTCACTGGCAAAGCTCTCAACCCCAGAGGGTTAAGGAAAACACAGCACTTATCTGTTTGTTACACGTAATGCTGTGGAACATCTGCAAAACAAGTTACCACAAGCTATAAACAACTGTCCCCTCATCATCCTCTGCATTTCATTTCTTAAACTTCATAAGACAGGAGAAAAATAAAAAAATAAAAACATTGCTCGTCATATGGCTGAGAAAAACTAAAATCTCCCGCACTGATGACTTTCTCATGTCAGAACACTTGCAGCATCACCTCTTGATTGTAAAAGCACTGAAAATGGAGACACCTTCTCAAAAAGTGAAATAACCACCTCCTCACAGAAAATGTTACCGAGTGTCCAAACGTTCATTGTTACTATAGAAACAATAATGTATTAAAGTGAACACATTAATAATAAACCTGTGATTTGTACAACTTACTTTTGAGCTGTCAGAGAAAATTAAACATCTCCTGACCAAAGTATGATGGAGCTAGCTATACACACTGACTTTAGTGACCCCTGCTGGTGGTGAGTCAGCAGATTCAATTTTGAGTCAGAGAGCGTGTAAAGCCAGTATCTCACTGGGCTGTGACAGCTTGCGAATGTCATTTGCGAGAGCGTTTCAAAAGTGTCTTGAAACATTCGCGGGGCTTCTCAATTTCCTCGCATGAGTCGCAAAGTGTCGCTCCTTCGTCGCTGAAATTTTGAACATGCTCAAAAATTTTGCGCAACAAAATTTCTCTCAAAATAGCCGCAAATGCGTCGCTGGTGTCGCAAAGCCGTCACGAACCCTTCTCAAGTCAGTTTCCGTGAGACAGGAAGTGCGAGTGTATCTCACTGGGCTGCGACAGCCTGCGAATAGTTGGAGACACAAGAATTGCGATAAAATACGCAAATATCAATTCAGTGTGATTCTAAGTGAAAACTGTTGCTAATTCGCATATTTTATCGCAATTGTTGTGTCTCCAACTAGTCACAAGCTGTCGCAGCCCAGTGAGATACTACCCTAAGCAAGCAATGGTATGCACTCCATTGTGCGAGAGGTCACAGGAAATGACATTGTGCTTAATCTCAACACCTCATCCCCATTTCCTTTTTGCTGTGACAGCTTTTAATTGAAGGTGAGATTTATCAGATTAAGCAGTTTACTGCACAGAAAAATCCCTCGCTTGTACATGTGTGTAGAGATGTGGAGGGATTCAGAGCCAGACCACAATGGCAAGACAAGTTATTTTAGAGAAATTGACGTGACGCAGTGCAGCGAGGGAATGAGGAAATCTAATTAGCCGTTACGGACGTGCAGGGGGGAGGGGAGCAAGGAAGAGTGGCACACAGAAGAACCAAGAGACAAAAGGAGAGCTGGACTGAAGGGAAGAGGAAACGCATCTCATCTCCTTCCTTCATACCAGCGAATGGAAAGAAAACATTTAGTCTGGAAGAGGGAGCAAGATTCCTGCTTTGTCCCGTCCTGCTGTGGCTCCTGATGAGATTTCTAGCACACAGAGGAAACCGCAGCGAACTGAAGCGGCTTTCATCTCACAGAAAAAATAATCCAACATCAGGAATTATTTTAAAATTTAACACCTGCGGGTTAGATACGTGTGCGCTCATATAAACCAGACACTGACACAAATCAGAGCAGTCTGTTCTTTAGAACACTCAAGAAGGAGAAGACAATAAAGTAGTAAGAGATAAAGAAAGCAGACATGATGAAAAATAGGAAGACAAAACTGAAGATGAACAAAAACAAGGAAAAGATTATCTGAAAAACAAGA